>NC_089781.1:261896-274396 GCF_040412425.1 Macrobrachium rosenbergii | reverse complement strand
AAGAAATGTGAAAAATGGGGTTACTCCCAAGTTCATTAATACAAGAAATGTGTGAAAAATGGGGGTTAGTCCCAAGTTCATTAATACAAGAAATGTGTGAAAAATGGGGGTTAGTCCCAAGTTCATTAATACAAGAAATGTGTGAAAAATGGGGGTTAGTCCCAAGTTCATTAATACAAGAAATGTGTGAAAAATGGGGGTTAGAAGTGCAAAGTTTCGTTGAAATATATCACCTTGACAAAGTTGTAACAAACTTTGTTACAAACCTGTTGAAAGACAATGTTATCTCTTACTTTAGGAACCTTTTAAAATAGAAATAGAAATTTTGGATAGGTTTTTATTGAGAAACAAACTGTGAATCTCAAGAAGAAAGCAGTAGAAAGATAGACGAGAATCAGCCCCAGAAGCACAGTTGCCCGCCATTTTCATGGAAAGGAACTCCCCTTCCAAAGAGTAACATCTCTCCTTTTCACCTTCCTCACTACCTTCCACATAGATCATCAACTCCCTCAAATTAGAGGTTTACAGTTGAGAGAAAATTTGCCTGTATTTTGTCTGTCCGCATTGTTTGTTTGTTTTTTATAACTTTTGTTAATTTTGAGTGAAAATGCTTTTATTTGTTGTTTTTTGGAAGCCTGAAATGGATTAATCTAATCCCCAGTATTTCTTATGGGAAAAATTTGCTCGGTTTAAGGACAGACTGGTTAATTGACAGCCTGCTGGAGCGAATTAAGTCATTAACACATAACTGTGAGGTATGACTGGTCACACATGTGCATACATATAACTGTATATATATATATATATAATATATATATATATATATATATATATATATATTTATATATATATATATATATATATATATATATATATATATATATATATATATATATATATGGATTGTGTATATAAGTATTTTTATTGTAATTGATTGTCAAGCTTTATTTGTTTCAGTGAAGTTTTTCACACTATCAAGGCTGTTATTTTTTCAGTAGGTCTTCCCATTCTACGTAGACCCCCTCCAGGTGTAGTGAGACGTGTTACTTTTAAATCAGCTGCTTTTGATATGCGATCAAATTTAGGTGATTCTCTCTCAGTTGTTTATGATGCCCCACCTGGTTCTGTTGGTCGTGAGATTCCACTCAAAAAACTACACATGAAAGTGATTTGGAGGAATCGCTTCGGACTTACTTCCCAGAAACGTGGTTATGGGAGGTATCTACTTTGTTAGTATTCTGTGGTTGATAACGTTTTTCTTTGAACTGATAACATTACCATGCAAACTGCATGTGGTTGTGTCTAGCCTTGAAAAAATCAGCTCTAAATAAAAGCATGCATCATTGTTCGTTCATTACTGGCATGTCAGTTTAATGCAAATGCCTTTTTCTGGCAGTGATTATGAGCAGGAGAGTTGGAGAGCAATTCAGTCCAGTTATCATGAATTTTTCTCAATCGCAAAAGAAAACTATACCTGTAACTATGGTGTTTTCATATCTGCAGATATTTAGATAGATTTGTGTTTGAAAGATGTAGTTTGAGTGATGTAATTCTTAAAAGCGACAGATGTAATTTTGAGGTGAAGTGCTCACCAAGGAGAGAAATCGAGTGCCATAGTTGATGCTTCTTCCTTCTTTCTGGTGTTTCAGCATAATAATTAAGATAATTGACCAATTATACACAATATGATGATCAGTTTAGTGTTACTGTTAAGGGATTTTGTTTTCAGCAATTTCAGGTAGGATGTCAGTTTTGGTAGCACGGTACATATAAAAGAGAAAAAATAGGAGGACTGAGATTATTGATGATCCACTTAATCAGATGAAACATGCACATTCATACTAGACTCTGTGTGTGTGTGTGAGAGAGAGAGAGGGAGGGGGGGGGCATGTGGAGGCTGGCAGACTGAGACAGCTGTTTTGAAAACAAACTGTGTGTGTGTATGTGTGTGTGAGAGAGAGAGAGAGGGGGGGCGTGTGGAGGCTGGCAGACTGAGACAGCTGTTTTGAAAACAAAAGAAGTTAGGGTTATAAGGATGAAACAGAATGCAAGGACTTTGACATGTAGTAGCGTTAGTAACAATGTTCACATTTCCACTGAAAATATTGAAGAAAATAATCATGATAACATATTTGATTTAACGCAAAACTATCAGAAATAAAGATTATTACAATGACCGCATATCAGAAACCCCAATTCAGGGGTGTAGCATAAATATTTGACCCCAAAACCTGGAATGTAGGCGAAGCAAATAAATTTTTTTACTTGACACGATAATGTTTTTACTGGCCGTCTTACACAAACACACACACATAAATATATATATATATATAATGTATATATATATATATATATATATATATGTATGTGTATATTATATAATATATATATATATATATATATATATATATATATATATATATATATATAATATATATATTGTATATATAATATTCGTATTATAATATATATACCTGTATATATATGTATGTATATATATATGTGTGTATATGTATATATATATATATTATATATATATATATATATATATATATATATATATATATATATATATATATATATATATATATATATATATATATATATATATATATATATATATATATATATATAATGTGTGTGTGTATACACATATGTAGTGGAGGGGTATTGTGTTTCAAGAAATGTGTGCAAAATGAGGTTGTCCAAGGGAAATTTGCTGGAGGTCAATGATGATGATGTGGAAGAGTTAGAGGAGGAGCACAAAGGCGAGCTCACCACAGAAGAACTGCAGGACCTGCAGAGGAGCAGCAACTGATAACAGCTGAGGAATTCTTTCCCAAGTTCATTAATACAAGAAATGTGAAAAATGGGGTTAGTCCCAAGTTCATTAATACAAGAAATGTGTGAAAAATGGGGTTACTCCCAAGTTCATTAATACAAGAAATGTGTGAAAAATGGGGGTTAGTCCCAAGTTCATTAATACAAGAAATGTGTGAAAAATGGGGGTTAGAAGTGCAAAGTTTCGTTGAAATATATCACCCTGACAAAGTTGTAACAAACTTTGTTACAAACCTGTTGAAAGACAATGTTATCTCTTACTTTAGGAACCTTTTAAAATAGAAATAGAAATTTTGGATAGGTTTTTATTGAGAAACAAACTGTGAATCTCAAGAAGAAAGCAGTAGAAAGATAGACGAGAATCAGCCCCAGAAGCACAGTTGCCCGCCATTTTCATGGAAAGGAACTCCCCTTCCAAAGAGTAACATCTCTCCTTGTCACCTTCCTCACTACCTTCCACATAGATCATCTTCTTCTTCTTTTAACGTGCTTTTTTTCCATTTTTGTATGGGGGTAAGCACTATGCCTTCTTTTTGAAGGACTTTTGATTTGGCTTTGGGGGTAGACCTGTAGTCTCGATCGGCTGCCCTGCCTGACATCGCTTAGACCCCGGTAGCGTATGTTTCATGTATCATACCCGACCCAACGCCCTTTCTTCCCAGCAGCGAGAAGTTGTTGCGCTGGTAGGGCGAGAGTTCGAGACGTGTGAGATGTTTGTTATGTTTTAAAAGGTGTTGTAGTGGCTTTGTTTTGTGTGTGTATTTAGTCTGTAACACCCATTTGCTTTTAAGCAAACCTATCCGTTGATTACATACATAATCCCGGATGTCTACACGGATAGCAAAGTGTCTGCCTCTGATCAGTCGTATGCGGATTTGAACCCGCGCCACAGACCTCTACGAAGTCCGAAGGTGCTGCTGTAACCGACTGAGCCATCGAGGCTCTTCCACATAAATCATCAACTCCCTCAAATTAGAGGTTTACAGTTGAGAGAAAATTTGCCTGTGTTTTGTCTGTCCGCATTGTTTGTTTGTTTTTTATAACTTTTGTTAATTTTGAGTGAAAATGCTTTTATTTGTTGTTTTTTGGAAGCCTGAAATGGATTAATCTAATCCCCAGTATTTCTTATGGGAAAAATTTGCTCGGTTTAAGGACAGACTGGTTAATTGACAGCCTGCTGGAGCGAATTAAGTCATTAACCGAGGTATGACTGGTCACACATGTGCATACACATAACTGTGTGTGTGGTGTAGATACCATCCAGTTTGAATATAATACAGAACAATTGTGTATATATATATATATATATATATATATATATATATATATATATATATATGGATTGTGTATATAAGTATTTTTTATTGTAATTGATTATCAAGTTTTATTTGTTTCAGTGAAGTTTTTCACACTATCAAGGCTGTTATTTTTTTTCAGTAGGTCGTTCCATTCTACGTAGACCCCCTCCACGTGCAGGGAGACGTGGTAGTTTTAAATCAGCTGCTTTTGATATGCGATCAGAATTAGGTGATTCTCTCTCAATTGTTTATGATGACCCGCCTGGTTCTGTTGGTCGTGAGATTTCACCCCAAAAAACTACACATGAAAGTGATTTGGAGGAATTGCTTCGGACTTACTTCCCAGAAACGTGGTTATGGGAGGTATCTACTTTGTTAGTATTCTGTGGTTGATAACGTTTTTCTTGAACTGATAACATTACCATGCAAACTGCATGTGGTTGTGTCTAGCCTTGAAAAAAATCAGCTCTAAATAAAAGCATGCATCATTGTTCGTTCATTACTGGCATGTCAGTTTAATGCAAATGCCTTTTTCTGGCAGTGATTATGAGCAGGAGAGTTGGAGAGCAATTCAGTCCAGTTATCATGAATTTTTCTCAATCGCAAAAGAAAACTATACCTGTAACTATGGTGTTTTCATATCTGCAGATTTTTAGATAGATTTGTGTTTGAAAGATGTAGTTTGAGTGATGTAATTCTTAAAAACGACAGATGTACTTTTGAGGTGAAGTGCTCACCAAGGAGAGAAATCGAGTGCCATAGTTGATGCTTCTTCCTTCTTTCTGGTGTTTCAGCATAATAATTAAGATAATTGACCAATTATACACAATATGATGATCAGTTTAGTGTTACTGTTAAGGGGGATTTTGTTTTCAGCAATTTCAGGTAGGATGTCAGTTTTGGTAGCACGGTACATATAAAAGAGAAAATAGGAGGACTGAGATTATTGATGATCCACTTAATCAGATGAAACATGCACATTCATACTAGACTGTGTGTGTGTGTGTATGTGTGTGTGTGAGAGAGAGAGAGGGGGGGGCGTGTGGAGGCTGGCAGACTGAGACAGCTGTTTTGAAAACAAAAGAAGTTAGGGTTATAAGGATGAAACAGAATACAAGGACTTTGACATGTAGTAGCGTTAGTAGCAATGTTCATATTTCCACTGAAAATAATGAAGAAAATAATCATGATAACATATTTGATTTAACGCAAAACTATCAGAAATAAAGATTATTACAATGACCGCATATCAGAAACCCCAATTCAGGGGTGTAGCATAAATATTTGACCCCAAAACCTGGAATGTAGGCGAAGCAAATAAATTTTTTTACTTGACACGATAATGTTTTTACTGGCTGTCTTACACAAACACACACACATAAATATATATATATATATATACATATATATATATATATATATATATATATATATATATATATATATATATGTATATATATATATATATATATATATATATATATATATATATATATATATATATATATATATATATATAATATATATATATATATATATATATATATATATATATATATATATATATATATATATATATATATATATATGTATGTATATTATATATATATATATATATATATATATATATATATATATATATATATATATATATATATATATATATTGTATATATAATATTCATTTATAATATATATACCAAGGGCTGTATATATATGTGATGTATATGTTACGGAACAGATTCAACACTTTTTGAAAGTGAGGAACAAAATCTAGCGATCTTACTTCAGGAAAAAGACGTGAAAAGGTTCACCCATGGAAACACTCACATTTTTTTTCTCTCTCTCAACTCTCTCTCTCTCTCTCCGTGTATCGACTCTCTCTCTCTCTCTCTCATCGTTTTCCGAAGCTCATCCACCCGACCTCACTCATTCTCTCAAAGCAATTAAATGGACTATTTAAAGAAACACAATAGTTTCTACAAAAATAGGTTTATTATTCAAATAACCCAACAAGAAATGAATAAAACAAAGCAAAGATTAAAATGCATAATAAGTGAATTATCGAGTCAGATAACTAAACTCTAAACTGCAAAACACTTCTGATTAAAGAAGTCTCATTATGGCTAATAGCCTGGAAAATCCCCAAAATCATTACATACAACAAATCAATAAATAAAAGTCATGTCAAAAAAACAGTCTACCATAAAGAGATTGAAATTGAAAATGACTTTAGTCCTTTTTTCAAACTCCAAGTCCACAGACATCTGTCGAAAGAATTAAACATGATAGAAAACTCCCAAAATATATGAAATGCAAAAACAATAATGGAAAGTGTAAAATGCATAGTTAAGATATGGCAAACGTAACATAACAAAATAATAATATAAAAAGAGGTATGAATATTCATATTAAATTACACCAGTTCAAAAGTTCAAATGATTAGAAAATCATGGTAAAAATCACAAGTTCAATTTCCTCCCATAAAAACAGAGATTTGAAACTCTACCTTATCTGCCGATTTTCAAAGCCTGGAACGACTCCAAAACTATGACTGGACAACTGCAGTTCTGTCACGTTAATGAACGATCAAACTCACTTTTAGGGCAGATTTTGGCATAATCTAGATCAAAATAACGCAAGTACTCATTAATATACATAACTCTCCGAGATCACCTGACCGCAAAATTGCTGAGCTTCTCCATAGATAGCTGAGGAATCAAACTATTTGCTGAATACAAAGATTTTACATCGAGTCTCTCGCCCTAGTTCCATCTTGCTCCAAAAATTCTTTCATCACATCTTAAAGCATTGAAAAAATGAAATGCATATATGTATATGTATATATATATATATATATAATATATATATATATATATATATATATATATATATATTATATATATATATATTGATTATTATCACTTTTGATGATTATTATCACTTTTGTACGTGATTCATTTATCACACATTACCACAGGTGAAAAATAAGAAACGGGTGTAGGTCCTGACCGTTTTAACTTTTTATTTCAAGCCATTGACGAAGGACTGATACAGAGTGTGAGAAGTCACAAATATATATACTACAAGAACAGTACTGAAAACATACACAACCGTTAGAGGCCCATATCCTTATTCAGGCCGGTGTCGAGGTAGGAGTGTCCTTTAAAACTCATTTGGCTAAAAATCACAATAGACTCTCAGGGGACATTGCTGATAAACAGACCATACCCCACCTCAGATCCACACCTGACAGGTGTCATGGAGGCGGAGTTTGGAAACTCATTAACATTACTACAAGTACTGTGTTTACAAATATGATAATCCTATTTTCATATATCTCTACTGCCACCTTAAAGTTTAAACAATTTAAAATTTCTTTTGATATTAAAGGATCAAGTTTATACATCCCAAGATATTCATATTATACAAGTAACTTTCTTTTATGAAAGATTCAATGATGTTCCTTTCAAGTGCATTATTAGAATATACAATCCTTTTGCCCCTTCCCAGTTGATAGCATGATTGTTCTCACTAACATGTACAAATATACCACTGTTCCCTTGTGCATATCTCACACATTTCTTATGTTGTTCAAACTTTTTCCAGTGCCCCGGTTTGGCCAATATAAAAGTTGTCACAAGACTTACACGGAATTTATATACACACCCTTTAATATTGTCTGGGTTTTTATTGAGAAACAAACTGTGAATCTCAAGAAGAAAGCAGTAGAAAGATAGACGAGAATCAGCCCCAGAAGCACAGTTGCCCGCCATTTTCATGGAAAGGAACTCCCCTTCCAAAGAGTAACATCTCTCCTTTTCACCTTCCTCACTACCTTCCACATAGATCATCAACTCCCTCAAATTAGAGGTTTACAGTTGAGAGAAAATTTGCCTGTATTTTGTCTGTCCGCATTGTTTGTTTGTTTTTATAACTTTTGTTAATTTTGAGTGAAAATGCTTTTATTTGTTGTTTTTGAAAGCCTGAAATGGATTAATCTAATCCCAGTATTTCTTATGGGAAAAATTTGCTCGGTTTAAGGACAGACTGGTTAATTGACAGCCTGCTGGAGCGAATTAAGTCATTAACTGAGGTATGACTGGTCACACATGTGCATACACATAACTGTGTGTATATATATATAATATATATATATATATATATATATATATATATATATATATATATATATATATATATATATATATATATATATATATATATATATATATATATATATATATATATATATATATATATATATATATATATACATATATAATATATTTAAATATTATATATATATATATATATATATATATATATATATATATATATATATATATATATATGACTGTGTATATAAGTATTTTTATTGTAATTGATTATCAAGTTTTATTTGTTTCAGTGAAGTTTTTCACACTATCAAGGCTGTTATTTTTTTCAGTAGGTCGTCCCATTCTACGTGGACCCCCTCCAGGTGCAGGGAGACATGTTAGTTTTAAATCAGCTGATTATGATATGGGATCAGAATTAGGTGCTTCTCTCAATTGCTTATGATGCCCCACCTGATTCTGTTGGTCGTGAGATTCCACTCCAAAACTACACATGAAAGTGATTTGGAGGAATCGCTTTGGACTTACTTCCAGAAACGTGGTTATGGGAGGTATCTACTTTGTTAGTATTCTGTGGTTGATAACGTTTTTCTTTGAACTGATAACATTACCATGCAAACTGCATGTGGTTGTGTCTAGCCTTGAAAAAATCAGCTCTAAATAAAAGCATGCATCATTGTTCGTTCATTACTGGCATGTCAGTTTAATGCAAATGCCTTTTTCTGGCAGTGATTATGAGCAGGAGAGTTGGAGAGCAATTCAGTCCAGTTATCATGAATTTTTCTCAATCGCAAAAGAAAACTATACCTGTAACTATGGTGTTTTCATATCTGCAGATTTTTAGATAGATTTGTGTTTGAAAGATGTAGTTTGAGTGATGTAATTCTTAAAAGCGACAGATGTAATTTTGAGGTGAAGTGCTCACCAAGGAGAGAAATCGAGTGCCATAGTTGATGCTTCTTCCTTCTTTCTGGTGTTTCAGCATAATAATTAAGATAATTGTGCAATTATACACAATATGATGATCAGTTTAGTGTTACTGTTAAGGGGATTTTGTTTTCAGCAATTTCAGGTAGGATGTCAGTTTTGGTAGCACGGTACATATAAAAGAGAAAATAGGAGGACTGAGATTATTGATGGTCCACTTAATCAGATGAAACATGCACATTCATACTAGACTCTGTGTGTGTGTGTGTGAGAGAGAGAGAGAGAAGGGGGGGGGGCGTGTGGAGGCTGGTAGACTGAGACAGCTGTTTTGAAAACAAAAGAAGTTAGGGTTATAAGGATGAAACAGAATGCAAGGACTTTGACATGTAGTAGCGTTAGTAGCAATGTTCATATTTCCACTGAAAATAATGAAGAAAATAATCATGATAACATATTTGGTTTAAGGCAAAACTATCAGAAATAAAGATTATTACAATGACCGCATATCAGAAACCCCAATTCAGGGGTGTAGCATAGATATTTGACCCCATATCCTGGAATGTAGGCGAAGCAAATAAATTTTTTTACTTGACACGATAAAGTTTTTACTAGCCGTCTTACACAAACACACACATATATATATATATATATATATATATATATATATATATATATATATACATATATATATTGTATATATAATATATATAATTCTGTATTATAATATATATACCTGTATATATATGTATATATATATATATATATATATATATATATATATATATATATATGTGTGTGTGTGTATATATATGTGTGTGTCTGTGTGTGTGTGTATGGTATAATGCATATGTATGAGAGAGAGAGAGAGAGATGCAGTTTTTACTTGAAGTGAAACGATTTGAAATGCGCTGGTGTGGCGTGATGCTAGAACTATTGCAGGAGCTCTCAAGGTTGAGCTTTTTCTAGAAAGAGTTTATCTGGTTTTCAAGTCCTAGATTTACAGACAAGTGCTTAGGGCTACAGTTCCCATTTACTCTGCATCACCATAACTTTCAGTTTCAAAGAAACAGAAATTAATATGTCTGATATTGCCTCCCCACGGTTTTCCAAACTTACACTGTTAATTTATTCGTTTTCTCTCTCTCTCTCTCTCTCTCTCTGTGAAGAGAATTTTATGGGATGTCCTGAGAGATGGATTTTCAGATCAGTTCACACTCCGACACTTCATACACTTTTGCAGTGTGTGCCAGATTGTTTTATTTGTACTGTAGGTTGGGCTCGATGATGGAGTCAAGGGATTCACAATAATTGTGCACCTCACGCATTGCAATTTAGGTATTACTCAAGGTTCTTTGGAGTGTCCCTTCGGCCTGTATTTGCAACCCTTTCCGTTCCTTTTACATTGCCTCCGTTCATATTTTCTTTCTTCCATCTTACTCTCCATCCTCTCCTAGCAATCGTCTCATAGTGCACCTGTGAGGTTTTCCTCCCGTTACACTTTCAAACCTTTTGTTCTTAACTTTCTTCTCAGTGCTTAATGATCTCATAGGCCCCAGCGCTTGCCCTTTGGCCTCAATTTTATATTCCATTTCCATTTCCAACCTTTACAGTTTATTCATCAGACAGAATGAACACAAAAATAAAACATTAATTCTAAAGTAAATTGAAAATTAAAATGGACAGTATCGGAATGAAACCCTTTATCAAGTCGAAATTAAAGCAAACTGAACATTCAGTATAGCTGACGACAGGCACTCATATCCGAGCTTAATTCATCTATGGCTCGAGTACAAGTGGAATGAACAATGATGATATTGTACTCCCTTACAAACATAATTTGACGTAAACTGAAGGTAAGTTTGTATCTCTCCCCTTAGGGGTGAACAGTAAGATGAACAGTAATACAAATAAGAATGGAATTCCTAAATCAACAACAAAGAGCAAAATCCATAACAATGTATTTAGGATATGATTGCTAGTGCATAATAATTCCAGTAGCAAAGCAAAAAAAAAAAAAGAACTGTTTCTCAGAAATGTAATTTATTATATATATAGAAATATTATGAATGTCCAGCTAATCTAAGCATGCCAACTCATCTACTCAGGCATTCCCTTAATTGTATACCATTGATCCGTGAATTAAATACAAGAGAATATTTATCTTCTAAAATAGCACATCTTCAGTGCATGGCAATAAAAAGTCAGTAATCTACTTTGAGTTATTCCGTCTCAACTTTATATATATTCAGCGGGGTGACATTTCCTCCCTCTGCTTCATTAATTTAATTTTCACTATTTAGCTTTTTTAGAAACGATAGCTGTTCATTGGAGATTTATTCTTACAACAAAGTATTATTCAGTAACATAACACAACAACATAAGAGATGGTATTTGCCATCTTTGTGATATAGGGTATTTTATCCCAAGTGGCTATTGAGTTCTCAAAGTATAGCTTATACAAAGCATTAGTAAACCACTGGGGATATACGATCCCATAGGACAGTCTTATTCAGTAATACCAAAACAGTGAAGTAGAGAAGCCTTAACATTCTTTTTAGGGCACCTTCTTTTTTAGAAATATTCCTAAATACTAATGAATAATACAATAGCTTTTATGAGCTGTAGTAACATTATCCCTTTTAGACTTTAAATGGATATTGTGGAAAGGGGTCAGACTGGTGCCAGAGCATGCAACACATCTATAGAGTAAGGAGACCCGAGGCCATCTTCTCGATTTGGTGTTTCCTCCCGTAGATGTCTCAAATTGTCAGACTGGACTCGCTAGTTGACTGTCTCTTGAGCCTGGTGTGCTGCTGCAGCTTGTTAGTGACAGCTGTTCTGTCGTGATTAACTTCTTATTGAATTTCTTCTGTCTAGGCTAGGCCTATGTGAAGATCTCTGAAGGAGGGCCTAAGGTAGATCAAGTGTCTCATTGGTCAGAACATCCAGATATGTGAAGGAGAGCCCAAGGTAGAAATTTGTTTCGTCTGGCCTTGTGATCCTAGGTTCACTAACAGGGATTGTCAGTGTGTCCATTCTATTGTTTTGTGGGTGGCTGGGCAAGATGAAGGATTGGCGCACAGGTGCGCTTATTTTCTTTCTCACTGGTGCTCTGTAATGAAAAGACACAAAGAGAAGATATTGGTGGCTTTCTCAGCCATTTACTGCTGATAGACTGAAATAGAAAGAGAGGGTAGATGGGGAAAAACTTCAAAGGTTTATTTTGTAAGTCAATCAGCGAGAGTCTCCTTCCTTTAATCCATGCAGGTGGCTGTGGTTTCAGCAAAGAAAGAATGAAGAGCATTTTCTCATCTTCC
>NC_089781.1:66896-259396 GCF_040412425.1 Macrobrachium rosenbergii | reverse complement strand
GTCCATAATGGTAATCATTCTGGAGTGGTTGATACTTTATAAGGCACTGGTATAATTAAAAAAATAAAGGTTAACAAGTAAATTGCAAGTTTTAATGTCATTTCTTAATATCATCTGGTTTCATTTGCTTTATTCAGATACTGTCTAAATTGACAATAATATCTTTGGATAAGATGAAGTGGTGTTAAGAATTATCTTTCCACGTAAAAAATCCAAGGAAACTTTTTTAAGGCCCATATTTGTTATTTTGTAAATGAGAACAGCTGTTCCTGTAAATTATAATTATTTGATTTCAATGAAAATATTTCAGGATAAATGTGATGCTTGAACAACTGGAAAGCATCTCTTAACATTTTTATACTTTAGGGTGTGTTGTTGATGACCTTAGTAGTTGTGATGCCAGATAATGTAATATTAATCAGTCGCTATTATTTGGGTGCGTCCATCGTAATTTGAAGTTGAGACAAGACTCGTATTATATGTGGTTCCTGTGTTTAAATTACATAGTGGTATTTTGGACATCAGTACCATGGCAAGGAATATACCTTAAAGGTTGCGTAATTTGGGTGGTTTCTTTAATAAAACGTGATTTAAGAAATTAATTACATAAAACTATAGTTTTTGTGAAAGAGAAATTGCATGAAAGAAGTATTACTAATCTGATTATATTTTTTCCATGTTGTGCATTCTTACATTTTTTTTTATTCTACCTTGAATGAAGCCGCAAAACAGGTATCTTAGTAGAAATGATGAATTTCGAATGCGGACAACTTTTAGCATTAATTAGCATGTAACCAGGCTTTCAAGATATTTTATCTTTCCAGTTTTTTCTGGTTGGCTGTTAATTTAGGCCATTCTTGAATTAAATGGTATTTAAAGTTATGGAATGGTTTGCGTGTTTACGTATTGGGCCATATTTCCTGTCCCTTTGCTTTTCTGTTGGGCTTCTGTTTGGGATGATGCATGATGTTTAGATGCCAGCCAGAAGTATAATGTCCAGTAGAATCTCTTAGCTTGCTACTGAAGTATTTTATCAACCTACTTGAAATGACACTGTAGTGAATTATTAGTATATTGCATGATGCATGGATGTTATTGATAAGTATAACGTCTAGTGATGTCTGTATGTGCCTTCAGTTAAAGTTTGTTATTACTGAGTTGTAATGTACAGTACTGTACTGAAATAATATTTATTCTACTTTATTTTTCAAATGTAAGACCTATGAGATATAGACATGGACTGAATTTCCTGGTTATAATTACAATGATGTCAAATATGTTTGAAGCTAAAACATTTTCTTACATACCACAGATCATCAGGCGTCATTGAAAAAGAACTTACATTACCCGACACAATCACTGAATGGGTAGGAAAAGCAGTCTGTGTTCACCCAGAGAAAGGATTAGGGGTTTCCAAGAGGGCCCCTATCACCACATTCACGCCATTCTTCACTGATTTGACTCTGCCCCCAACTGTGAAGCGAGGAGAAATTCTTCCAGTAAAAATATCTGTTTTTAACTACCTTGAGACTGATTTGCCAGTAAGTATGTGAATGTATAGTATGCATTGTCTATATATAAAAATGATGGCACTTGTAATTTTTGTCTTAATTCTGTCAGTTCTTGAATTCTTTAACAAATTTTATATTATATCAAGTAGAAAGCAATCAAGTTGAAGAGAAAATGTAAGTATCTTCTGATGAGAGAGAGAGAGAGAGAGAGAGAGAGAGAGAGAAAGAGAGAGAGAGAATAAAAGCTAAAAATAAATTAAACTTGAAGAGAATGGAGTTTGGAAAGTTGGAGGCCATATTTTGGAAATCTGCTCACTGAAGAGAAGGGATACAAATTGGAGTGTGTGCAGATGGATCAAGAAGCATGAAAAGTTTAGAAGACATCTTGGGAATATGAAAAATGGAAAAGCCCCAGGACTGTGAAGTTTAACAATAAAACCTGTTAGTTTAAGAGAGTGAAAAGGCATAACATTAATAATATTTAAAGGGAAAAAGGATGCATTACATTGTAAAATTTTGAGAAGTAAATTTGCTTGAACATACTCAAAAGTTCTGGAAGAAAGACAAAAATTTTCAAAGTCAACAGTTTCCAGCCTGACTCAGTGCTTAAAAAGTAAACAGCAGCGGCAGTCTTCTTTAATGAGGCAGCCACTGGAGAAGTAACTCGCATAGAAGAAAGTATATTTGGTATTCAAGGATCAGCACAGTCATTTATTGTTTAGCAAAGCAATTGAGAAAGTTACATAGTAGTGCAAAAACAAGAGGCCCTTAGGTGTTGCCATATGTAGATGACCTTTTGTTAACAGCAGACTCAGAAGTGATCACAGAAATGTTTAAGGAATGGAAGGGTGGAATAGGAAGTTCAGAACTGAAAATTATATTAAGCAAAGCAACAGTTATAGTGACTGGAAAGGAAAGAAATAAAAAAAAAACAGGTCAGGAAAGTGGTCATGTTACTGTTGTGAGAGAGTTTCGCTAGTGAAGTCAGTACTTTTGCTATCACAAGAGATTCTTAAAGATTGCAAGATATAAATGGAATAAGCAATTTTTGAAAAATTTGAAAGTGTGTAAGAAGCGCAGAAAGGTAAGAGAGGGAGGAGGAGCAACATGTTCGGGCGGCTGGGGAGGCCGTAGAAGAGGTATAACATTTTTGTTACCTGCAAGACACACTGGAGTGTGAAGAGGGTATGTAACTGTGTGTGTGTGTGTGTGTGTGAGAGAGAGAGAGAGAGAGAGAGAGAGAGAGAGAGAGAGTGTCCTGGTTGAAGTGAAAAATGCTTGAAGAAAGTTGGTAAATGGAAATCTCTTATTTTCAGACAGCAAACATTCATGATACATGTATAAAATCGGTATTATATATATATATATATATATATATATATATATATATATATATATATATATATTGTTACGTGTGTGTCTTGGCTGATCAGTTATTGGTTAATTTACATAAAGCTGCACGGGCCAGGCAGGCCAAGAATACACATAACCTGTCTCTTGAAGCCAAGAGTTAACCTCAAAGACAGACGTTAATTAATCAAAGGTCAGTTAAGGGTTTAACCTTAACAAAGAATATTCAAGGAATAAAGACTTTATGATAAACATCACCAACTTGCAGATGCAGAAAAATCTCTACTTGTTAAGATGGTACAAATGGTTCTCCCCAAACAATGTGAAGAGACTTACTGGTGACTTAATCTAGACTTCGTAATAGCATATCCCATAAGTGGTGGCTGGAGAATGAAACAAAGAAAACGGAAATACAGAAAAGTTATTAGTCAATCGTGAAGTTTAACAAGAATCGGACTTGTGAGCCGAAATGTTTTGTGTGTACAACGGACCTCAGGAGTCTTGATACTAGTGTCTTCCCAATTCACTATTAATATGTGTGTGAGTAAAGGAACAAAGGACACCGTTCCGCACGCCACGCCGCATACTTCTCGTGTCTCTCTCTGACCTGGTTCCGCAAGGTGAGGCGATCTGTACGACACCCCAGGCACTGAAAAGACAAAGACATGCTTGCAGAGTAAAGAAAGATAGCTTAAGTTGGTAAATGAAAACCCTCTCTGAGGTTTAGGTCCTAATGCCATAAGCATATTTTCAGACAGCAATCGTTATTTTGAATTTGTCATGATACAGAGATGTTCTCTGTAATAAATATTCCTACACCTAAATACATCGATAACAGCAGTAATATTTAAAAAAAAAAAAATATATATATATATATATATATATATATATATATATATATATATATATATATATATATATATATATATAATATACACACACACAGTGCTCTCAACTTTCGTGGGGGACAGGTTCCAGAACCCACCATAAAACGCACAATCCCCTCTGAAAATTTGTAACACCTTTAAACTAAAAATGCTTATAACTTCCTATTTTAATAGTTCAAAAATTTAATAGTTCAAACAAAAATATATACCTTCAATTATCATGCTAAAACGGTTAATATAATTTCAAACAGAAATACACCCCACACCATCACCCCAAAACACCCAAAGTCAACTTAGATTATCTCCATACAACTGTTACTCTTAAGTATATACACTCCTAAAATGCTTGTGACAATGATTTGCTAATTTTCAAATAATATTAACGTAAATAGAGCAAAATATCCATAATATGTTTGATACAAATTAAATCTTTAATACAAATTAACAAATCTGTCTTACAGAAAGTTTGACCACTTAATCAAGTTACCCTCCCTTGTAAGCATAGCTGTTTTCTCTCATAGCACTGAAGTCGATCCACTTTCCTTTTACATTGGTAAAAACAGTTACTGTCACTAGTGTATTAAATATTTTTAATGTTCATATGTATTTTTGTCTCTCTCTCTCTCTCTCTCTCTCTTCTCTCTCTCTCTCTCTCTCTCTCTCTCTCTCACTGAGATAAGAGAGATTGATTTTTTATTCATGTATGTTTATTTGTTTTGTACATTATAGTTTTATGGCTAAATGTGATGTTAAGTTGTCATTAATTTTTTCATATTTTCCATGCTATAATTATACAAAATTTTGCTTTTCAGTAAAAGCAGATTGGAAAATAAAACAAAATAATTAGCTAATCATTGTAAACTTGGTAAGCACATTCCGGGTTGGGGGAACTGGAACGAGCTTAACAAGTTTATGATGATTCGCTTATTATTTTAATTTTATTTTCCGGTCTGCTTTTATTGAAATGCAAAAAGTTGTATAATTATAGCATGGAAAATATGAAAAAATGAATGACAAAGTAACATCTTGTGATCTGTAAAACTATACTGTACAAAACAAACATGCATAAAAAATCACTCTCTTATCTCAGTGAGAGAAAGAGAGAGAGAGAGAGATTAGTGGTCAAACGTTCTGTAAGACAGATTTATTTAATTAGTATTAGATTTATTTAATTTGTATTAAAAATTTTACAGATATTTTGCTGTGTTTACATTAACATTATTTGAAAATTAGTAAATAATTTTTTATAAATGTATTTAGTCATGAAAATAAAATGAAAATACAGTAATTATTATATATATATATATATATATATATATATATATATATATATATATATATATATATATATATATATATATATATATATATATATATATATATACATGTACTGTATATATACATATATATATATTTATATATGTATATTAACATAGATATATATATATATACATATAAACATTAAACTCTCCGTATTTGTGGGGAATGTGTTCCTGACCCCCTCAAATAGTTAAAATCCATAATTCTTGCTACCTGCCCCCTTCTAAAAATGCTTATAACTGCCTATCTTGAAAGTTCAAATACCAAATGTAAACTTAAAGTATCATCCTACAACAAATATACCTCAAATTATTATCCTATTACTGTATTAATCTTTGAAATTATATCATTAATATAATTTCAAAGTCATCTTATACATTGGTACCCTTAAAAATATATACAGTGTACTTCTAAGCCTTCCAGCCAAAGCAGAGAGCAAGAGAGTTACCACTACGACTTATATTCAACAAGGCTGTCTGGGGCAAAAGAAAGAAAGAAAGAGAGAGAGAGAGAGAGAGAGAGTTCTCTTTAATCTCTAATAACAAAAAATTTATATGTTTGTTTTTTGTCTTCCAAAGATGTATTACCTTTCCTGCACATTTTTAAAACACTGTGAACACACACACAAACAAACAGTATCTTTTCCTGAGAGAGAGAGAGAGAGAGAGAGCTGAACCAAGTATCTATTTATCTATCTATCCATTTCTCACATTCTACTTTTGGCGAGAGAGAGAGAGAGAGAGAGAATAATAACTTACGATATCATAAGATTGAAATCTATGAGCTTTTGAGGGCAACACTTCTCACTTCTTCCCCTGGCCAATATGTCAAACTGTCAAGTATATTGACATGAACCTTCCCCTCCTTTCTCAAGTCCAGCATTAAAAGATTGGGAATCGCTATTTGTTTGTTTAAAATGTTAAATAATTTACTAAACTAATGCATGAATAATATTATATATTATTACTATTATTATTATTATTATTTAAATCTTATTAATATTTGAAAATTAGTACTTATTAGGTAAATCATTTATTTATCATACAAAAGAAACATATGTACATATTACACATCAGAAAAATTCACTTATATCTAAATGAGAGAGAGAGAGAATTATTTTTATTCAGTATCTTATTAAGCTTAATATTAATGTCTGAAAATTAGTATGGTTAAACATTATTTCGTCATAAAATGTACCCTCAAAAAATGGTTATACTACCATCCTGAAACACTATATATCATTTTAATATAATTTCAATAGTACTTTAATATAATTTTAATATTTCAATAGCATCAATTCTGAGCATCTATCTTCGCTTTAATGAGGTCTGGGTCTGTTCTGAATGGAGGGGAGGAAACCATTTCGCTCTCTCTTTGAGTTGTATTATTATTATTATTATTATTATTATTTGGTCTATCACAGTCATCCTATTCGACTGGGTGGTTTTCATAGTGTGGGGTTCCGGGTTGCATCCTGCCTCCTTAGGAGTCCATCACTTTTCTCACTACGTGCGCTGTTTCTAGTAACACACTTTTTTGCATGAGTCCTAGAGCTACTTCGGCTTCTAGTTTTTCCAGATTCCTTTTCAGTGATCTTGGGATCGTGCCTAGTGTTCCTATGATTATGGGTACAATTTCCACTGGCATATCCCATATCCTTCTTATTTTGATTTTCAGGTCTTGGTACTTATCAATTTTCCCTCTTTCTTTCACATCTACTCTGGTGTCCCATGGTATTGCAACATCAATGAGTCTATTGGCACGTCTCACCCTATCTGTTCTGATACCATAGTCCCAGAGGATCTTTGCCTGATCGTTTTCTATCACTCCGTCAGGTTGGTGTTCATACCACTTATTACTGCCAGCTAGCTGGTGTTTCTTGCACAGGCTCCAGTGGAGGGTTTTTGCTACTGAATCATGCCTCTTTTTGTACTGGTTCTGTGCAAGCTCCGGACATTCGCTTATGTGGTTTATGGTCTCGTCTTTCATATTGCACTTCCTACATATTGGTGAGATGTTACTTCCATCTATTGTTCTTTGGGTATATCTGGTTCTTAGGGCCTGATCTTGTGCTGCTGTTAGCATTCCTTCTGTTTCCTTCTTGAGTTCTCCCCTCTGTAGCCACTGCCATGTTTCGTCACTAGCCAGTTCTTTTGTCTGTCTCGTACTGTCCGTGCATTGGTTTGTTGTGCCATTCTTCTGTTCTGTTTTTCATTCTCATGTCTTTGTATATTTCTGGGTCTTCATCTACTTTTATCAGTCCTTCCCATGCACTCCTTAGCCACTAGTTTTCACTGCTTTTCAGATATTGCCCCAGTGCTCTGCTCTCGATGTCGCAGTCCTCTATGCTTAGTAGCCCTCTCCCCCCTTCCTTTTGTGTTATGTATAGTCTGCCTGTATTTGCTCTTGGGTGTAGTGCTTTGTGTATTGTCATGTGTTTTCTAGTTTTCTGGTCTATGCTGCGGAGTTCAGCCTTCGTCCACTCCACTCCTCCTGCGCTGTATCTGATTACTGGTAGTGCCCATGTGTTTATGGCTTTCGTCATGTTTCCGGCGTTGAGTTTTGACTTGAGTATCAGCTTAAGTCTCTGCATATATTTTCTCCTGGTCGCATCCTTCATCTCTTGGTGTTTCATATCCTCTCCTTCTATTATTCCCAGATATTTGTATCCTGTCTCATCTGTGTGTTTGATGCTATTCCCGTCTGGTAGCTTTATCCCTTCAGTCCTTGTTACTCTGCCTTTTTGTATGTTGACCAAGGCACATTTTTCTATTCCAAACTCCCTCCTGATGCCCCCAGATACAATCCTTACAGTCTGGATTAGGGTATCTATTTCCTTGATGCTCTTACCATACAGCTTGATGTCGTCCATGAACATCAGATGGTTAATTCTGTTGCCTCCTTTCTTGAGTTGGTACCCAGCATCCATCTTCTGCAGTACTTTTGTCATGGGAATCATGGCTACTACAGAGAGTAGTAGGGACAGTGAGTCGCCTTGAAAGATCCCTTTCCTAATGTTAACCTCTGCTGCTAGTCTTATCCCAGAGCTTGTAAGTACTGTGTTCTAGTTGCGCATTGTATTTTTAAGGAAGCTGATGGTGTTTTCCTCTTCCCCATATATTTTCAGGCATTCTATTAGCCACGTGTGTATCATGTCGAAGGCTTTCTTGTAGTCAATCCATGCCATGCTTAGGTTGGTTCTCCTTCTCTTACTATTCTTCATTACCATTTTGTCTATTAGGAGCTGGTCTTTTGTACCCCTACACTTTCTTCTGCCGTCTTTCTGTTGGTGGGGGATGGTGTTTGTGTCCTCTAGGTAGTTGTATAGCCTTTCACTGATGATACCTGTTAGTAACTTCCACATCATTGGTAGGCAGGTGATAGGCCTGTAGTTACTTGCTATATTTCCCTTGTTCTTGTCTTTCTGTACTAAGGACGTTCTCCCTGTGGTCATCCATTTGGGCGCATGGTGGTTTGTGATACAATGCTGGAGTTATTATTATTATTATTATTATTATTATTATTATTATTATTAATAATAACTGGAAATTAGTAAAAATTTTTTATCATAAAAGTATTGAGTCATGAAAATATCAAAATACATTAACTATATAGTTAGTATTTCTTGGCGAAAAAGTCCGTGCATTGCCGAATTTTTCGCAAATAATTTATAGATATGTTCCACAGAAAATCCCTCAAATCAGTGATTCTGCGAATTGTGAGAACGCGAATAAGGTGGGTTTACTTATTATATATATATCTATATATATATATATATATATATATATATATATATATATATATATATATATACATATATATATATACATATATATATATACATATATATATATATATATATATATATATATATATATATATATATATATATATATATATATATATATATATATATATATATATATATATATATATATATATATATATATATTGTTATAGTTAGCAGTGGCAGAATAAAGGGATTCACCTGTTTCTCGTGTGCACAACTGAAATTCCACCACTACCAAACAGCAAATAAGAAGAAATTACATGCTCACCGGGGAAACAGGATTAAAACTCAGGGCCTTAATTAATACATATATTTACATTATTAATACATATATTTACATTTACAATTAAATAAATAGGGCAGATAAAATGGCACAGTATATCAGCAGTTGGTTAAATTCCACAAATAACTGTAGGATTCTTCATGTAGAACAGGACTCTTGATTTGGAAAATAGTGAAGTATGCAATACATAAGACTCTGAACTCCTCTTTGCAGTTGAGAGAAACAGTGCGTGGTCACTCTAGTGTCGATTATGCTCAGCCTAACGAATTAATTGTCTATAACCCTGAAAGCTTAAGAGGGGAGTTTCATTCATGGATAACGGTTAGGGACTATAATACACAAAGGTGTAAATCACTAAACTTGTCAGATGGAAAATATAAGAAAAGGGACTTTAGTAAAAGAATCGAGAGAATTATACAAAAAATAGGCTGTCTGAAACCCCTATGCCAGACACGTACCTGCTTGATTTATAATGTGCTCTCGTAGTAGGAAGCAAAGTTGATTTCCAGTCGTAGTAGGACTCTTCAGTGGTCCTTGATGAGGTCTGTCCTTGGCTCCATATCAAAGTCTGACCTGTCTCTCCTCTCCTCAGTCAGCTTTGACCTCCTCCAACCATGGTAAACTGGTTTGGGGCTGGTGTTTTCCAGTTCGTGCCAGCACATATCTGAAAGGAGTGAATTGACCAGAGAAAACAGATCGAGACACAGAAAGAAGTCACAAAAGCAGGAGTTCTTATGGAAGTGTCTGGGAAGGGGCAAACAATAGACACAATAGACAGTGGAATTTCCTTTCTAGCTGAGAGAAGCAAGACTAGCCTCTCACTCCAACTTTGAAAGAGGCCCAGTTAGAGGGCTTTATCAAATTATTTATTTATTAAGATGAATATTTAAGATGAAGTGGCACAGATAAATGTTACAGCTCACCCTTTAAACAGACATGCCATGCCCTTTCAGGTTGGAAGGTCTGTACGAGAGGGATGCTGTTATCTTAATGACTTTATTCCTAAATCCTTGCCTTTGGAACTAGAATTAACTTATGGAAATATAACTGCCATGGCCACTCTACACTCATCTCTGGAAGTTAGCCGCGAGGGCATGCTTAAATTTAACATTCCTAACACTAAGCTCAAGGTGTCTACTTTTATTTAAATGTACTGTCTATGGAATAAATTTCGTATAATGACCTAGCAATACTGTTGACTCATGGTCACGAATTAGCTAAATGAATTTCAAACAGAACTAAACTAATGCAGCACCATTAAAATGATAACTAGCTAAAGTGCAGGTGGTACTTTCAGTTAAAAGGAAAATATTAAGTTTACCAGAGCTTACATCTAGGACATGATGTACAGTGACATGAAATATTTTAACAAGCAGGATAAACAAGGAATAATTTAAACTGAATGCAACAACCTGTACATGGAGCAAGGACATGGCCTTAGCTGTGTGGCTGGAGAACAGTCTGAGCTAATTACAAATGAATTTAACCAATACAAATTGCTATACCTTGGTTAGGCTACAGGTTTCTTCTCTGGGTAAGGTGCCAAGATTGCTCCATTAAGGTGAGGTACTGTTACATATAGGACACGAATGCCATGAGAGCTCAGTAGCTCTGTTAACTACCTGGACCTTTTACACCCCCATACTTCTCTTCTTCGCTGGGTGAGCGGGTTCCGTTCTCGGCTACCACTCTGATGGTCGCGAGTTCGAATCTCCGACCGGCCAGTGAAGAACAAGAGAAATTTGTCTCTGGTGATAGAAATTCATTTCTCGCTATAATGTGGTTCGATTCCACAATAAGCTGTAGGTCCCGTTGCTAGGTAACCAATTGGTTCTTAGCCACGTAAAAATAAGTCTAATCCTTCGGGCCAGCCCTAGGAGAGCTGTTAATCAGCTCAGTGGTCTGGTTAAACTAAGATATACTTAACTTTTCTTCTTCCTTGATTTCCTTCGACTCTTAGGCTGTGGTTCCCAGCTGGAACCTGGGCATTTAGCTGAAGAGAAAACGGAGAACTACTTTCAGGACCTAGACTGACTATGGGTGATGACGAAGAAGAGGTTGCTGTAAGTGTGAGAGGCTCGCACATTGCAAGGACCAACTCAGGCATGGGTTGCGAGGCCGCTCCGGGGGACAAGCTTCCACTGTGGTCAGGGGAATCCAGAAAAGATCCTACTGAACTTTGGACTGGCTCTCAGCCGGACACTGGTAGCGCCCAGGCCTGTAGATGAGAGGGGGTCCAGATTGGGATCTCTTGAAGGAGAATGGCAGCGTGCACTGGCCCTGTCACTAAGGCAGGCTCAGGCACAGGATTTGAGGATGGGATATATGTGGCTTCGGGGCCAAGAGTGCCAGACATCCAACTTTGTACATTTTCCAAAGAACCAGAATCTGGCTCTGGCGTGGGTTCAACCACCAGACTATGTGAAGCACTGCACTGGGTAGGCTATTGCTCAACAGCAGGGCTGGAGTGATCATCAGTGCCTAATGGAGACTCAGAAGGGGCAGGACCCAGGGAAGGGGCTGGGAAGAGGGATCCTGTCCTAGGAGGAGGCCATAGCCCCCAGGAATCTTATTGGCTACTCCAAGTGTACAAATTCTACTTTTGTGGAGCCTAGTGACCCTCAATCAGACAGTCAGGAGTGTCATCCTCTAATTATCAATGCTTTCAATAGTTACAGGCTTATTTTCTTCAATGATGGCCCCATTGGGTACCTTGTAGTGCCTGATAAGGGAGATTTGAGGGCCAGTGTCTTCAATGCAGAGACCTGTTGAGAGTGATAACCACCTCGAGAGGTGCAACATAAATAGGCCCTTCAGCTGGGGGTCCTAAAGAGGATGAATGAGTGGCCGCTAGAGCAATAACTGCGACAGATTTTCTTGCAGTACAGTCCTTGAAATTTGTGGAAAGCTCGTACTGCTTATAAGAGTGACAGTAAGCTTTGCTATAATCTCTATAAGGAGCGGTTATGGTCTGGGTAGGCTGGGAGTTCTGGTTAGATGGGGGCCTTTGATATGGCTCCCCCTTCAACTTTACAGTGGGCTTCCAAATGCCCTATTTTCCTACAGTAAGTACGCACAGGCAATAATGAAGATGGGCAGTTTTTTGATCGACTGATAAGGCAGTGGGGTCAGGAGGGACTGTGTGCCTATGGGAGGTGCTGGAGGATGGGTGGTATATCTTGTACACATCAGCCACGTGGCAGCAATCTGTGAATAGTCTTGGCTGTTTCTCACTAATGTGGAGAGCCAAAGGGGTGGGTGCATAATGGAGGAAGTCCTCAAGCTGGAGTATGTTCAGCAATTCTCGAACTCCATGCACTTCAAGGCATCGATCCACCACTGCAAGGCACTTGGTCTTTTTGTAGGACCAGCCAGACCAGGTTTGATTGATCTCCTTGGGAAAACCTCGTCATCTTTGTTTCCAACACTCAGGCATAATCTCATGTTGTTGTTGCTACGGCCTTCCTGACCTCCTCAAGGATTCCCTTATCACCATTTTCTATGGAATTTAGAGCGTTCTGTCCCCTTCCAGCCATGTGTTTCACTAGGATCATGGCCTTCTCTGTGTCAGTTGGATTGTACTCTGAGAAGAGGGTTTCCACCTGGTCCAGCCATGCCTCTGGCTCTCGTCGTTCAGCAGGGGCATGAGGTGGCTTATGTTGGATATAATAGAGAAAGCAGACACTAGGGTGTGTGGTCGGCTTGGTGTTGGGCCAGAGCCATGGCACTGCCCTGCTTGGATTTTTCAAGCTTGAGTTCTTTCTCCTTCAAGGCTAGCTCTAAGCAGTAATTATATTCGCCTGACAAAGACTGTGATACATAATGCAAGATTGGCATTTGTACAGAGAGCTTGCACTGGGGCAACTGATATAACAAGATTAATAAAACATGCTTCCCACACTTTGATTGAGGAGTTATATAAAAATGAAATTTTCTCTCGACAGAAATAAAGGAAATGTAGAGTGGAATTAATTAAAAGACTCTAGTCTTGAGTAGGAATTAGTGATTAAATAATTGCTATCCTGCCTCCACGGCATAATAAAACCGCTGCGTTTTTAGTAAAAGGAAATAGTTAAATGCTAATAAGAATTACTGACATTTCTCTTGCAAGTTAATAGTTAAAAGAAAGGTAAAAGACATTTCCTTTGCAGTGACAATAATTAGAAGACTTAAAATACAAGTAATATGAACGACACTCGATTTGAATAAATTATAAGTCCCGCACCAAGATAACAGTTCACGATTATTGAAAAGTATGAAAGAGGCATTCATGTGACTGATTTATTGTCTCAGTTTAAGCTACCGAGATCCACCATAATTACATTTTTAAAGCACAAAGAGGCAATAAAAAGTACTAGTGTTGGTAAGGGGGTTACGAGTTTGACAAAACAGAGGCCTCCCATATTAGATGAAATAGAAAAATTGTTGTTAATACTGTATGTATAAACGAAAAACAGATTGCTGATCATAGTGTTTCAGAGGCAGTACCGTATTTGCCGTCGTATAAAACGCTCTCTCTCTCTCTCTCTCTCTCTCTCTCTCTCTCTCTCTCTCTCTCTCTCTCTCTCTCTCTCTCTCTCAGGAAAAGATACAGCTAATTTGAGTCTCATTAACCAATGGGTATTAGCACATATGTACACAGTGTGTATGTTCATGATGTTTTAAAAATATATAGTACAGGTAATACATATTTGGAAGACAAAAAAACATATAAATTTTGTTGTTGTCAGTCTCCTGGAAATAGGAAACAAATGGATTAGAAACAAATGGATTAATATTCCTCGAGAGATTAAAGAGATGAGTCTCTCTCTCCCGCTCTCTCTCAGGAAAATATACTGCTAATTTGTCTCTTTAACCAGTAGGTATTAGCACACATGCACACTTTGTGTGTGTATTCATAATGTTTAAAAAAATGTGTAGTGCAGATAATACATATTTGGGAAACAAAAGCAAACAAATTTTGTTATCAGTCACATGGACTATAAAGGGTGTGACCAGCAGTTAGACAGAAATGGATTAACATTCCTTGAGAGATTAAAGAGTTGAATTTTGTTTTGAAGAATGCCAACGCAAGGTTAGTAAATATTTTCTGAAGCAAAAAAAAAATTATTTTGTTGCTGAAGAATCTCTGAACCAACAATTCTGCACTCAAAGTAATGAGGATTAAATTAAAACAAATAAAACCTGGTGTTAAAAAATGGAGTTCATCATATCAGAGAGAGAGACATGCGCAAGTAATTCTGACACATCTCCGAATAGGCCATATTCGTCTGACACGTTGACACTCAATAAGCAGCCAACATGGCCCGGCTCCCGAGCGAGTACTCAGAGTGCAAGGTGATAATAACGGTCAGACATGAGTTTTTTGAGTGTCCAAAGTATGACCAACTTTTGGAAATAAATCAGTGAAGGAAATTTTGTCAGAATCTTCTGCACTTTCAGTCGTTCCGATTTTGATGTTCATGAAGAGATGTAATTTAGCTGATAAAATATAAATATAAGTAAATGATGAAAATATGAAACTCCTTAGGTCATTTAAAGAATTTTAAAACAAAATTTTAAAATATTACTTAACTTATTCTGATTATATTTATGTATTGTGTGCATGTGTCCCAGTGTGGAAGCGAGTGCCTTTGTGCAGTTTCAGTTTAATTTTCGCTCATTCATCACACCGAATTAACTATTCCGTCCCAGAGCTTGGCCTCAGGCTTAGACTTGGTATTTTATTCTAATCCTTCGGGGCAGCCCTGTGATGGCAATAAGATATCAAGTGTATCTTTATATTTGAAGAGAGACCCGATTGTCATTTGTTATCAGTTCGCATTTTTGGGGCAGGGCATGTTGATGTCTTAGCTGTCTAATTTTGTTAAAGAAAGAATCATTTTGAATAAAAGGAAGACTGGCATAAAATGGTTTCCTAGGAACAGTAGGGAAGTTAACTTTGGGTATAATTTTACCATTAAGGAACTCATTTAAATGTTTAAAAATTTAAAAAAACAGTTTGTATGGAAAATAATTGTATAAAAAAAATTTTTGTTAAAACATAACTTCCCTATGAAATTCCGCCCAGCTCAACGTTAAGGTAAAGGCCCTGTGGAAGAGGGCATTAAGATAATTTAATTTAAATTTAAAACAGCAACAACTACAAAAATTAGTACCTAAGCCAGTAAATGTCCTTTTCCTACAAACAGATGTAAAAAAAACTCTTCAATGTTACGTGAAACCTCAGTATGTAAAAATGCCAATTTATTTTCCTTTTCATAATCAATAGTGAATTTCATGTTAAGATGAGCTTTATTGGCAAACTGTAGGAAAGCATCTGTTTGAGCTTTGTTTCTGAATAAAATGTAGGTATCATCCACGTAACAACTATAAAAGAGTGGGTGATAGGGTCAGAGGGCAATTGTCCAGCAATTGCTCCTCTAGGTAACACATAAAAATATTACCAAAGACTATGCCTAAAGGACTACCCAATGCTATTCCATCAATTTGAGAATAAGCATTCCCATTAAAAACAAAGGCAGTGTCCTAGGCCCAGTCTTTGCTTAATGGTAAAATTATACCCTTACTGTTCCAAGGAAACCATTTTATGTCGGTCTTCCTTTTATTCAAAATCATTCTTTCTTTAGCAAAATTAGATAGCTAATACATCAACATGCCCTGCCCTAAAATGCCAACTAATAACAACAAATCTCGTGACAGTCGGGTCTCTCTTCAAATATAAAGATCAACTTGATCCCCTATTGGCATCAAATGCGGTCTACTTATTTACTTGTCCCGATGTAATCGGGAAAATACGTTGGATCCTCTCGTAGGCTCCTCAAAGTTCGCATTGATTGCCATAGGGGTGTGAGTCATCACACTGGAGTTCGACTGGCGTCTCCAGAATACTCTAATATTCGGAACCATGCCTATAAATGTAAATTTAGCATCCAATATGAGCAATTTAAAATTCTTACAAGGGCCTCTTCCCCACAACAGCTTGCGATCTATGAATCACTTTTTATTAAACAAGCAGTTCCAGAATTAAACAAACACCTCCACCCCTCTCTACTTGGCAAGAGCTTACTTTTAACTTGCATGTCTATTCCGTGAAAGGTACTTAGCATTTCCCTTTTAGTTTATAGTTTATTTTTAAGTAAACTACCTTTCATAAATAGTCGAGTCAATTTTATATTAACATTTATATGTTTCAGCCTGATGATGAGGCTTGGCCTCGAAACGTTGCCAAATAAATAGATGAAATCATGCAAGACGTCTCCTTCTGATGCCCTTTGCTGTATATTCTATCAATGGCCAGTGTTCTGGAAATTATATACAGTATATATATATATATATATATATATATATATATATATATATATATATATATATATATATACATATATATACATTACATATATATATATATATATATATATATATATATATATATATATAGATATAGATAGATAGATACATATATAATATATATTATAAATATATATATATATATATATATATATATATATATATATATATATATATATATATATATATATATATATATATATATATATATATATATATATGAACTGATCTATATATAAAGTCATGTTTAAGACATAACAGAAAATCTGCTAGTTGTTTGTACGTCTTTGTAATCAGAGAGTAACGAACACACTGCTGAGTCGTTGAACGCCATACAATCGTTGGGGTTTGGCGTGGGTAATTCAAATGAGTGCCATACATCGAAGACCCTTATTAGTTCCTTTCGATTATAAGAGACCAATCAGCTGAGGTCTATGACCTAAGCAAGTTCAGTTTGAGAGGTTAAGATCAGTAAGGGTTTAGCTGTCGTCGGGCTAGGAAGCGAGTATGAAAGACAGTCATGGCACGTGCCACCTCAGAGTACTTTCCGACTATAATTGCATAATTAAGTAGGGTAATATTAGCAACAAGGCCCTGTGTAACTATTAAGGAAAATACACGTGTTAATTGTATCTTAAACGTTTCATTTGTACTGCTAGAACCTTTACATGACCGAGAATCAGGTCATATATGTATGTATATGTATATATATATACTGTATATATATATATATATATATATATATATATATATATATATATATATATATATATATATAATTTATATGTTATATATATACAGTATATATATATATATATATATATATATATATATATATATATATATATATATATATATATATATATATATATTTACGTATTTCCCTGGGTTTATGGTATTCTACAGGCCAGCAAAGGTAACTTTATTTAATTTGCCTTGGAGTTCTGACTTCTTGTAAAGGGAAATCGTAAAAAAATAAGAAAAGGGGAGAATTTAGGAGCTGAAGGCTCTACTTCATAAGGAAATGTTACGTAAACACTTGGGCTAAATTAAAGAATTATATTTACAAAAGCTAGCATTTGAAGGGAAAATGGATAAGTAAATTGATAAAGGGCTTGCAACGCCTGAAGATCCTTCGGCTGGAGTCTTGAATAAAGGCAAGGCACAGGCCAAGATGAGTCCACTGCGAATGGGTCCCTCTGCAAGAGAGATTTACACATTACACTCCAGTAAGGGAACAATATAACACCGAATATGACTCGAGTTTGCACTGAGGGCGCCAAAGACTCGAGGAATGAATGACCCCTTTTACACTCGAACACAGGACATTGGAAATGGCACGGGATAAACTGGCACAAGGACAGAAATGAAATGCTGGTACTCCAGGCTTTCTAAAGGGCAAACTTTCGTGACCGAAAAGTCATTACTCCACTTTACCTTAGGGGAAGCTGGTCTCTGACGAAATAAGGGCGAGGGAAGATCACACATATGGCTGTTCTCTCGAGGATGACTGGAGACTGGAGTCTGAAGTCGGACAGGGCTGAAGGGTGAGCTCTCAGCAAAGTTACCGCTCGCCTGTGTGGAGGACTGTCGCTCAAAGATTCTTACTTCATGTCTTCTGCTCCACAACTAACTAACTAACTGCTGCTTACTGCTCCTTTCCCTTATAAGGCACACGGCCAGGGCTATGAGTCGTGTCCAAGGATGAATCACGGCCAGGTGTTCAGCGATTAGGGGGCCTCTTCCCAGGTCCTGCAGGTGTAAGACAATTCGGGCAGCTTAACTTGCTTTAGAAAGTCCATTTAAGAAGATTAGTTGGGCTAATCTTCTTAAGGGAGTGGCATAAAATATCCTCCCCTGGCCCCTGTTATCTGTGTCATCTCAATATAGGTTCCAGGTGAAAAAAAAGGCCAGATCGGAATGTTGATAATACGATCGGCCATGTGGTTCTCAATAAACAAAAAAGGGGTAAATTAGGTGGGGGGGCCTGGTGCTCTGTGCAAGACGTCTGGGTTATTATAATAATACATTTATTATATATATATATATATATATATATATATATATATATATATATATATATATATATATATATGTGTGTGTGTGTGTGTGTGTGTGTGTGTGTGTGTGTGTGTGTTATATATATATACAGTATTTTTATATGTTTCCTGGTGCAGGTGGTTCGTATGACTCCACATTTATTACTTTACTCGAAAATGGCCTTGTAAGATACCCAGGACATATAAAACACAAACAAAAAAAGAAGTACACGGAGCGGAGGGCTCCTTCTCAAGGGGGAGTGCGTGAAACACGTGGATATAAAAATAGTTATATTTGATAGCACACAAGATCAAAGGGAAAATTAACTGAGAACACGGTAAATTACTGCCGTAGAAGTCCTCCCGAAGGGGGGGGGGGAGCTTGGGAATGCCAGGAACACGAACCAAGGATAATTCTGCTACAGGCGTCTTTCTGAAACGATATTAGGACCCATGTTACACATCTAATGCTGGAATTTGGGGATTGAATTACTCGGGGGTGCACTGAAGGCGCCAAAGGACTCCCCGAGGCGTTACTTGTGACTCAGAGGAAAGAAGCTGGGAACACCTGGGCCTGGCTTGAACCAAGGAATATCAGGGAACACAACGTTATAGGCCCAGAAATTAATAAATGTAAAAGGGCTAAGTAATCGTGACTAGCAACTCGTTTTGGGTACATTACCACATTGTAGGGGAGTAAAGCTGACGACGTCTTCTGCCGAGGACCACGTGTGGGAGCGTGGACAAAGGGCCTCCCTCTCCAAGGGATTTCTTCAAATCGTAGATTGGGGCGGAAAACGGGCGCCCGTGGGATGATGGAAAGGCCGCCGTTGAGTATCAGCTCGCGTTTGGAGACTTGCAATCCCCTTGCAGTCTTCTAAGGCCACGTGGATCGGAACACGGAGCACAAAGGGCGGCGATGGGCTCCACGTGGCGGCGAGCTGAATGGAGGGCAGGGGGCAAGACCGCCGAGACGTGACTCCTTCTCTTAGACTAGCGACCGCGTGTGAGAAAGGGCTGTCCCTGACCTGCCCTTTTATTGCTTCTGGCCAGGGGTAGGGGGGGCGATGTCCTGACCCAGGGCACGCTGCTATTTCACAGAAAATGGTATTTTTCCTGCCCTGTACCAAAGAAAACGGTGCAAAGCAGATTACTGTTCCCAACAATTATATTTCTGAGCCCTTATACCCCGGACTTTCACTGGTTCAAACTAACCCGATCCAGTAGCCACTACTCCTCCCAGGTTCAAAGTAGACAGAGGCCTATCTATCGGCCGAGCAAAGCAGGAAGGAGCGCGGTTTCATAGTGTATTTTGGCGCTAATCTTTACAGCTCCCCTGGCAAGATAATATTCACACCTATAAACGGGTGCGAATATTGACAACAGCAAAAATAAGCGAAGAAAACGTTCGACTTTACTCTATCTTCTGCTTTGCTACAACTGTTACTGTACTTTTATTTGCAAAACTCTGCTGCCACACTGATCAATAACAAACTGAAGGTTTACTTTAGGAGCAAAGTGCAAGTTAGAATATACACCAAAAGGGTAAACTTATTGGCAAATTAATTATTGCTCAAATACTTCCTAAGTACTGATTCTACCCATTCTTTATTTGATGTACTTTACTGGGGTAATAAGGCGCTCGGAAGAAAATAAACGAAGAACACTTCAAAATTACAAAATAACAACAACAAACACAAAACATACAAGGCATTATTTAAAAGGAAGCACATGTAAACCCACTGATTTCTTAATGCTATCCTGGAATTACATGCATGCTATTAATGGTGCCTTGAAGAGGCGGCATTCGTGACAATACATTGTAGGTTTTAAATAATATCCCCTTTACCAAAATTGTAATAACAGAATTCAATTGTTTTTTTCAATCGACATACAATTGTTCATAAGCTCGACGAGCATAGCTAATATCTCCCACTAACGCTGAACTGAAGGGACAATAACTTGACAGCTGCGAGGCAAAGAGATTATTCGCGGGTTTTAATTCGCCAACTTAAACGACGCTAAATTTTTACGTCTGCAGCTTACAACTCGGGTGTAAGCTATAAATAGACTACTCGATGTATGAATGGGAGGAATAAACACATGAAGGGGACAATGGACAAGGCTAACATTCTCCGCAGGGATAACTCAACAAAAAAAAAATGTAAATAAAAAGGAAACTACACAGAATAACAAACGAAGGACATTACTTCATACTAAAGGGCGGGCCACACCGTGGTGATTAAAAGGGCAACGTTAAAATTCGTAAGGGCAGGAGTCTTGTGACTCGAGATTCGTTAACAAATAGAGGAAAAAATTAAATGCAAGAGTAAATAATATACGTAGAAAACGCAGGATAACAGAGTGAGGTATTTATGGTTTACTTCTTTAACTTCCGTCGCCAACAGACGACGGTCAGAGCTAACTCTCAGCCCAAGGGTGGGGAAAAGAAACCCAAAGGGCGCGACCCCTTCAGGAAGAGCTGACACGCCTGCCTTGTGCCAAGGGACGGGTGTAAGGGCGTGCCACTTCCCACTCTGTCTCTCTTACTGCTTCAAAGACAAAATGATTAGTGCATTTTTAAAGGGGATGATATCCCATATGTTAACTGCCACTTGCGGTGGTAAGTAAGGGAAAGTGTGAAGGAAAGATCGATAGAAAAGGATGAGGGACAGAAATTCCAAAGGAAAGGAAGAGGATAGCGGAAGGCCTTGGCATCCTCTCCTGGATGAAAGGTGCCAAGACGTTCAAAGATGAAGAAGGGGGCCCTATGCCAAGTTTGCACAGGGGCCAGAAGAGCTCGGGGCTCTGATCGCCCACACCCATGGTAACTCTGCCGCGAACCTCTCCTCCTTGGACCGTTGTCCTTGGCCGGGGAATCGGAGGGCCCGAGGCCAAAGGGCGGCAAGGGGTGCCATCTGGGGCAGCTGCTGCGACAACTGACCCAGGAATTTTGTTCGCCATCTCGGACATTAACCGGCGCAGTTCGCAGAGTTCATCGGCCCAGGAAGGCGGGGCAGAATCATGACTCGCGGAGGAATCTGCAGCAGGCAGCGAGAGAGAGGGGACGGCCGGAGGGCGCGGGGTCGACTTGCATGCAGGGGTGACCAGCTCAGGCACTGACATTGGCACTGGCGCTGGTGGCGATGTGGTGGTGGTCTCATCTGTCTGGACGGACGGAGACTGGCACTGCTCAGTGCGCCTGAGGGGCACTGCCAGAGGAGTTGAAGGCCGAGATTCTCCTGAAGGAGATCTGGCTGAGGCCTCGGCACTGGCACTGATGCCGTGCCGGGCACTGGACTCGGATTTGGATGATTTATTGGGAATGGGGACCCCGTAATGGTTGTGGCTTGAAAGGGGACACAAAGTCTTGGCCCAGGAGGACGTCATAGCCTCCTGGAATGTGTTTCACTACGGCAAGACGAAGGGTCCTGGCTCTGTGGTCGGGTGACCCTCAGTTGGACCGTAGGGAGGATCATTTAAAATCGTTTATGCCCTCAATGGTGACGAGCTTGCGTCGGTCTATTATAGCTCCATAGGGAACTTTGTCCCTCCTTATGAGGGAAATTTGTGCGCCAGAGTCGTCAAATGCCTTGACCTGGCGTGCTGAGTGTCTACCTCGAGGAGTTGCCACATAGATGGGACCCTCGGCAGGAGGGCCTAAGGACTCGGGATTCGTTACTGCCAGGCGACGGTGGGAGTATTTGTTTTATTATTGCTCGGGCACTTCGCCCATGCGGGAGAATGGCTATAAACCTTGCACGCCGTGCAAAAGGTCTGGCGGAAGTCTTTCCACACTGGCCCTGTGGAGGGCGCAGGCGAGGTATTGGGCGGTTTTCTGGGAGAGAGAGGAACCGGTTTCTTGCTCCGGCACTGTTCGGAGGAATGCCCCGTTTTCTTGCAATATCCGCACACAATGGGTTTCTGTGATTGCCCATTCTTCGGCGGAGGGCACCGAAAGGAAGGCAGGTGGAGTAATTTTTGCGCTGGAGGGAGCTCTCCTGGGGTGATGAGTATCCCAGGAGTCGGGCGATGCGACAGCATTCCACCAACGTCGTAGGGCTCCCTCTCGGCGACGTGCGTGGCAAGGGCCGGAGGGGTGTAGAGTAGAAAGTGCTCTATTTTTATCTGTTCGATTGCCTCGTTGAGGGTCGTAACCCCACGGACTCGAACCATTTGGCACGGCACGCTCAGACTGGTAGGCCCAGTCTGCCCAGGTCTGATTGGCTTCTTTCACTTGCCCGCCAGCGCCTCCTCCAGCGTTCAGGGGTTATCTCGTGCACGCTGCGATAGTCTGGCGTCGACCTCCCAATTTTCCTGCTCCTCCGGCGGGAGGGCTTTGTAGGCAATCAGGGCCTTCCCTCCAAGGAACTTGCCCAACACCAGGGAGAGTTCGGCTGCACTCAGGGGGCAGGCCTTTAAAACTGTCTCGGCGCTGTCGAGCCACACCTCGGGCTCGGCCTCCGTCCACTTCGGCATGCAGGCGAGCCTGGCTGAAGGCACTCATCCCTGGCGGGCAGGGGAGGCGAAGGGCCACTCTGTTGCAGCATTGCGAGTTCATGGGCACGCTGCTTGTCCCTTTCCTGTCTCTCTGCTGCTTCTCGTCTTTCCTGAGCCTGTCTTTCTGCTTCTCGTTCCTGCCTTGCGGCTTCTTCTCGTCTCTCCTGAGCCTGTCATTCTGCCTGTATGGCGTCCATCCTCTCCTGTACCCAGTCTCTTAGTTCTCTCCCGGAAAGGCCGAGTTCCTTCCCTGAGGACATGAAGAACTTGAAATCCTCGCTCTGCTGAGACCGTGTCAACATTTTGCAGGCGGGAGAGGACGCTAGTAGCACACAGAATTAATTTCCCAGAGCTGCGGGAATCTGGGACCCTTTTCCAAAGGTCGTGGGAATGGTCTCCCGATTTACCGACGAAGCGGGCTGATTGGGGACGATGAATTAGCAATGATTGGTCTCCCGATTTACCGACGGAGCGGGCTGATTGGGGACGATGAATTAGCAATGATTGGTCTCCCGATTTACCGACGGAGCGGGCTGATTGGGGACGATGAATTAGCAATGATTGGTCTCGATTTACCGACGAAGCGGGCTGATTGGGGGACGATGAATTAGCAATGATTGGTCTCCGATTTACCGACGAAGCGGGCTGATTGGGGACGATGGATTAACAATGATTGGTCTCCCGATTTACCGACATAGCGGACTGATTGGGGACGAGGATTAGCAATGATTGGTCTCCCGATTTACCGACGAAGCGGGCTGATTGGGGACGATGGATTATCAATGATTGGTCTCCCGGTTTACCGACGGAGCGGGCTGATTGGGGACGATGAATTAGCAATGATTGGTCTCCCGATTTACCGACGAAGTGGGCTGATTGGGGACGATGGATTAACAATGATTGGTCTCCCGATTTACCGACGGAGCGGGCTGATTAGGGACGATGAATTAGCAATGATTGGTCTCCCGATTTACCGACGGAGCGGGCTGATTGGGGACGATGAATTAGCAATGATTGGTCTCCCGATTTACCGACGGAGCGGGCTGATTGGGGACGATGAATTAGCAATGATTGGTCTCCCGATTTACCGACGAAGCGGGCTGATTGGGGACGATGAATTAGCAATGATTGGTCTCCCGATTTACCGACGGAGCGGGCTGATTGGGGACGATGAATTAGCAATGATTGGTCTCCCGATTTACCGACGAAGCGGGCTGATCGGGGACGATGGATTAGCAATGATTGGTCTCCCGATTTACCGGCGAAGCGGGCTGATTGGGGACGATGAATTAGCAATGATTGGTCTCCCGATTTACCGACTAAGCGGGCTGATTTGGGGACAATGGACTAGCAATGATTGGTCTCCCGATTTACCGACGAAGCGGGCTGATTGGGGACGATGGATTAGCAAAGGATTGGTCTCCCAAGGTAACGACAAACGGGTTGACTTGGGGACAAGACAGGAATGTATAGGTCTCCCTAATTACCGACAAAACGGGCTTACTTGGGGACTAGATTGGGATATATATTTAGGTCTCCCGAATTACCGACGAAACGGGCTCATTTGGGGACTGAAGGGAAAATGAATTGGTCTCACCAACTGACGGACGAAGCGGGTTTATTGGGGACAAGAATATAATATATAGGCTCCCTAGAATTTCCGCACCGACGACGTCTGATCAGCGAGGGCACTAGTTTTACTGACTTATGGGAGAAGTGTAATTCTCAAGGGCAATTAGGTGGGTGGCCATCCCACATTCACAACAGATAGGCAACACACGCAGCCGTAGTAAAAGCACAAACCAAAACACAAAAAAAAAAAACAGAACAATACAGACCCCCAATAATGCAAAACAATTTGGTAGAGCGAGCCGAGGGAGAGCGAAGAAAATCACACAAACAAATTTTTACACATTCGTAACTGGGCCACGGAATGGACAGTCAAGGTCGTTCCTCCTGCCGGTGTGTTTATCTTAAAGGCCGTCTGCGCCAAATGAATGAACGAAGTAAACAAAGCTCCGGGACTTCCCCGAACTGAGAGACAACGGTTGTTGACCCTTTTCGTCCTTGGCGTATAATATACGCTTTCGCTCCTATTTCTAAAATGAGAGAGAGAGAGAGTAAAATGCATCAGCGATGCTAGTCTGACTTGCGAACACGTGGTTTCCGTCGATTTCTCGCGCCTACCTAATGATTCGGTTTCAAATCACTCGTTTCTACAGGAGGAATATGCGCACTATTCCTTTAACGATTTATCACCTATATAACCTAATTGAATGGCATGCAAGCCGCATGCAAAAGCTTCCAAGCTAAGTTTCAGCGATTCTCTCTCTCGTTTTCCTCGGACATGTGCCCTACTATAAAAGAAAATTCCTAGGGTTAGTCACGATTTCTAAAGCGTCCTACGCTAAATAAACACAGTTTACTTACGCAGAATTTCCTTGGCCTGTTGCGCTGGCTTTTCAAAGGTTCGTAATCTGTCTCGTATCCAGCTTAGCTGAGCTAATTGCTGATTTCACAAATTGCAACACAAACAACAAAAGGGGGAGAAGGGGGATGCAATCATTACGAGAATCACTGGTCAGGTCGCCATTTTTATGTTTCCTGGTGCAGGTGGTTCGTATGACTCCACATTTATTACTTTACTCGAAAATGGCCTTGTAAGATACCCAGGACATATAAAACACAAACAAAAAAAGAAGTACACGGAGCGGAGGGCTCCTTCTCAAGGGGGAGTGTGTGAAACACGTGGATATAAAAATAGTTATTTTTGATAGCACACAAGATCAAAGGGAAAATTAACTGAGAACACGGTAAATTACTGCCGCAGAAGTCCTCCCGAAGGGGGGGGAGCTTGGGAATGCCAGGAACACGGACCAAGGATAATTCTGCTACAGGCGTCTTTCTGAAATGATATTAGGACCCACGTTACACATCTAATGCTGGAATTTGGGGATTGAATTACTCGGGGGTGCACTGAAGGCGCCAAAGGACTCCCCGAGGCGTTACTTGTGACTCAGAGGAAAGAAGCTGGGAACACCTGGGCCTGGCTTGAACCAAGGAACATCAGGGAACACAACGTTATAGGCCCAGAAATTAATAAATGTAAAAGCGGGAGCGTGGACAAAGGGCCTCCCACATCTCCAAGGGATTTCTTCAAATCGTGATTGGGGCGGAAAACGGGCGCCCGTGGGATGATGGAAAGGCGCCGTTGAGTATCAGCTCGCGTTTGGAGACTTGCAATCCCCCTTGCAGTCTTCTAAGGCCACGTGGATCGGAACACGGAGCACAAAGGGCGGCGATGGGCTCCACGTGGCGCGAAGCTGAATGGAGGGCAGGGGGCAAGACCGCCGAGACGTGACTCCTTCTCTTAGACTAGCGACCGGCGTGTGAGAAAGGGCTGTCCCTGACCTGCCCTTTTATTGGTTCTGGCCAGGGGTAGGGGGGGCGATGTCCTGACCCAGGGCATGCTGCTGTTTCACAGAAAATGGTATTTTTCCTGCCCTGTACCAAAGAAAACGGTGCAAAGCAGATTACTGTTCCCCAACAATTATATTTCTGAGCCCTTATACCCCGGACTTTCACTGGTTCAAACTAACCCGATCCAGTAGTCACTACTCCTCCCAGGTTCAAAGTAGACAGAGGCCTATCTATCGGCCGAGCAAAGCAGGAAGGAGCGCGGTTTCATAGCGTATTTTGGCGCTAATCTTTACAGTATATATATATATATATTTAATGATGTTTTAAGGAAACTAGGAGGCCGTTAGGTTCTGCATGTTTGGTAGAGGGGGATTGGCAGGACTTGGTGTCCAGCAGGCGCTTGCAGCCGACTTAGACTGCCAGTCCGAAGTGGGCGTGGAAGTCCGCACCCAGGAGCGGGGTCCTAACATCTGCGATGATGAAGTTCCACCTGTACCTCCGGCCAAGGATGGAGAACGACAGGAGCCTGGTGCCATAGGAGAGGATGGGGGACCCGTTGGCAGCCGTCAGGAGGTAGCCAGGCAGCTCAGGGTCCGGTCCGGCGGACGCCTGTGGTCCTCTCTGGAAGGCGGGAACACTGACCGCATGGCCCCAGTGTTAATCAGCATCATCCTGCCGGAGATAGTGTTGCAGACGCAAAAGCCTGGGTGTTTCGGATGCTGCTGCCATGGCGGTCTGTGAGGGTGGCCGCCACTTCCCCCGTTTTTTGTAGGGGAGAAAAGGCAGGGGGCTTCGCAATTTCAGGCAGCTTTACCGAACCTCTGGTGGTGATAGCAAAGCCCCGGCCTTTCCTTCTCCTGCTGGCGGGGTGGCCTCCTCCTGTTGACGGCATTGATGCCCTCTGTGGTGGGGTCCTCCTCCTGGAGGCAGTTGATGGGGAGTGCGGGCATGGACATCTGCTTCGCTGCCCTCATGGAGTCCGTCAGCTGCTGCGCCACCCTGATCAGGTCCTCGACCGGCAGGGTGTATGGTTCTGTGATCTGCCCACGGACCTCTGGGAGTAGCTGCCACAAGAGGATCTCCCTCGACAGGCTAATCTCTTTGCACCTGCTGCTGCTGTCAGTCTCGGGGAGGAGGTCCTGGAGGGCATGCCGTGTCTCCAAGAGGTTTGTGTCCTGCCTGGGGTTGATGGCGCGGTCGAGGGCGCGGGTGGCTCTCTCGGAGACTGGCAGGGAGCAGGTCTTGACAATCGATAGTGGCCTTTAACTCCTGGAAGGTGGCAGGGCTCATCATAGTCGTCACCCATGGGGCGACCTTCTTGTATATCTCCTCCGGTAGGGCGTTGATGGCGATGTCCGCCTTCAGCACCTCGTCGGTCAGGCCTGCCACCCTAAATTGCCCCTCGACCCTGTAGAGCCAGGACGCTGGGTTCTGATGGGTGAATGGCGGCAGCTTTATGCTGAGGGCTGCCCTTGGTTGGTCCGTCAGGAGGGGCATCGTGCGGGGAATGGGCATTGGCGTGGAGGAGCACTCTGGAGGGGGTTGCGCAAGGGAGACTTCTGCCTCCAAGAAGTTTGCAGTAATTTGTATGTGGTTGGGGATGTCTGTGTCCATGCTCATTCCGCGCTCTCACTTGGAGTGTGAGGGAACACTCGCATCAATACACGCTTGGGAGTGTGCCGTGTGGGTCTGCTAATGACGCCAGTGATTTGTCGACAAGGGTCGGTACTGCCCAAACGCTTTGTTAGAGCACTGTAGTTAGTCTGTTAGGGGCGTGGGTTGGTTCATCGGGCCAAGACTAAGTTGCCGTTTGGGCCCGTTAATGGCTCTGGGAACCACTCCAGGGGTCACCACTGTGAGAGAGGTGCGAAATAATGAGCAGGAAGACAAGTAATACTGGTTTATTGATGAAGCAACCCGTTTATAAAGCGGCGTGCGGACGTCTGCATATACACAGAGACCGCGGGTACAAAAATTTACAGGTGACCTAAGGTCAAACTATTTCTCTACACAGAACAGGACAGGTACATACAGAAAACATGATGATTAACAATAACTGGTTGGACATAAAAATACTCTGTCACATATACATGGTACAAGGGCAAATGAACCGATAATAAATATACAATTCACAATAATGATAATAAGATTGTGTTCGTCAGACCTTAGGTCGCATGTGAAGGCAGCGCAGAAAACGGGATGCTCATCATAGAGAACCCATTGAGCAGGGACTTTACAACCTTATCACTGTAAATAATTTTCCATTACTGGACAAGTACTAGGGGCGTAAGCACATGGGATAATTTGTCAATAGATAGGTGCTTTGCCAAGATAATTATCTGCCATTCTTATAGTTAATCAGTCACTTCATAATGGGAATTACCGTCATTGTTTCCTGTGTCCATTTTTGTACTTGATTTACTATATTGATCAGTTTTATTAATTTATTTTTTTAAAGTTTGCTTTAAATTCATTGCGTACAGCATATTAATTTTATGCAAGGAATATTTGGTTATCATCTTTTATCACTGTTCCAATCCTCTCGGATGTGATGCAAGCAGATATTCTGTAGGAAATAATTTCTTATATAACAGATCATGCAATTTGAGTAATTGATGTCAAAATAAGGATCATTTTTAGCTGAATACCAGTTCCTTGCCAAATGATACAGAAAATATTGATAGCTATGTTATTCAGACTGAAATATTATTTTTGCAGGTAAAAGTTATCCTAGAAGAAAGCAGTGAGTATGAAATTTTGGAAGACCCTGGAAGTGAACACCCTGTAGGTCATCAAAGTGCTTGCATACCCCAGCAAGACAAGAATGTTCACACAGTGAGGATTCGTCCTCTTGTTATTGGAGATGTGAATATCACTGTTGGTGCCTTTGTAGATGAGGTGTATCCTGAGGCATGTGGACCAGAGTATGTCATTAGTAAGAGGTAAGATTATTGCATACAGTATGTGTTATTCAGTCCTTTATAGTGCATAAAGCTAGACACTTATTTTTTCATGTTTAGCTAGATTTGCATAGAAAGTTGTGTATGACAGGATAAATAAAAATCATATTTCCAGCCATGTAAAGGTAATGTTATGTTTGTGATTCCAGTGGTGTTCAGTTCATCTTACTGGTTCAACAAAAATGCAAAATATGTCACACTTCGGAGCATTGTTGGATTATTGTAAACACCCCATAAAGTAGTCTTCCACTAATATTCAGTTGTAGAGGCATTAGTGTCTTGTTGAAGAAAGTATTAATTCCGTTCATCACTCTCCATGTTTTCATGAAACAACTAAGGTTTTAAGCTAGTAATGCAAGAAATGACATTTGGACTAGCTCAGGCAATGTGTAGGGCTATGCCCACAAAGTTTCTACTTGTGAGAAGTTTTATTAGCTTATCATTCTTTTAAGCACAATTTACTTCCAATTATAACAAAGCTACTTTTCATTGGTAGTATTTAGCTGGTTACAGCAAAAAAAAGCTTAGACAAGCTTACGCTAGTCATATGCTTAACCATTTTTAGTTTTTTTATTTTACCCTTGCTTTAACATAGTTTCGATCAAAAAACACAAAAAAAATGATTTCTTATGGAAACTTTTTTTAGAATCCAATCACAGTAATGTTCCCATGCTTAAAATGAAAAGAAATATATGCCTAGGCCAGCTTTCTGTGATTTGTTTGTTTGCAGTGTGCTAAGCATGATGTAAGATGTAAGAAATCCAACAGTTCGGAAAACACGAGAGGTCAAATGTTTGGACTCGAAAATGCCTCTTTAGATCAGATTGCTGAGGTATATGACTTTGGAGTTGAAAGTGATGGTACCGTAAGACTTCCTGGTGTATTAAACATACATCTAATTTGAACAGGAATATTTTGAAAGCATGAAAATTACATCAGCTCATTTCTTCATAGCCCCATTGCCTCAAATGGGTAACAGTTCATTATATCTTGCTGTCTTTATACATAAAGAAAATTTGGTAACAAAAAGTAAAATCAGGTATATTTATATAGACATCAGCTACTGGAGGAGTGACGTGCATGTTAGTTGTTACAGCTCATGGTTGTAATATGCTTACTAAAACTGGCATCACAACATCTCGGTTATTGATGCCATTGGGTATAGTGGGTTGTGGCAGGAATATACATGCTAAATCTTAAAATAATTTGTTGTTCCCAAAATAAATATACATAGTAACTATAGGTAAACAACCAAGTAAATTATATAATAGATATACAGTCATACACCGAACTTACGCGAGGTTCGGTTCCAGACTCCCTAGTGCAAGGCGAATCTCTGCACAAGTTTGGCACACTCTAAAAATGCTAATAAATGCTTATTTCTAGAGTTTGAACACTACATATGACCCTAATTATGCTCCCAAAGTATTAAACTAACTTTTAAATGAAATTAAAATTACTGTAATTTCATTTAAAAGTTAGCTTAATACATTACCCTTAAAAAAAGAAATAAATGGTTGATGTGAAAATATAAGAGTGAGAAGATTATATATACTATTTCTCTCTCTACATATACTATTTCTCTCTCTCCCCATTCCACCAATCTATTTTTAGAAGTCTTCTCAACCTCGTTTTTAAAAACTTCTTTATTCTGTCTCTTGCTCTTTGTTCTGAAATGCTCTAAATCTCCATGTTTTAGAACAGCACATTTACAGTTCGTAGAGGTACACATAAAATTAGATCAATTTAAAATGGTCTATTTTACAGGTAAAGACATACAGAGAAACGGTAATACGTAGGTTGTAAAATGTGTGTGAGCGCTAACTACAAACGAGAGAGAGAGAGAGAGAGAGAGAGAGAGAGAGAGAGAGAGAGAGAGAGAGAGAGAGATAAGAGTTGTCCTTACTTAAGAGAGTGAAATTTTTATGAATTATTACGGACACACACACACAGCAACACTATCCCTCCTTGTCCTCCTTGTCATGTAAAATTGACATATCTGACAGCTTTGCCTTCGAGCTTCTCTTCAACAAGTTACAAAAGATGAGGGAAAGTTATTTGCTTGTTTAAAATACGTATCACAAACAAATTTTGTAATTACAGTTACATTATTATTATTATTATTATTATTATTATTATTATTATTATTATTATTATTATTATTATTATTATTATTATTTGAAAATTAGTACTTATTATTAGGTAAAAATTTTATTTATCATACAAAACAAATAAACATACATGTACCATAAAAATTCCCTCATCTCAGTAAGAGAGAGAGAGAGAGAGAGAGAGAGAAATTATTATTTTATAATTATTTTATTTAATTTACACAAAAGCTTGAAAACTTATAAACTACATAAAAAATTAAGCAAACACTTTTGCAGGGTTTCACAGTATTCGCAGATGTTCCCGTGTCTGTGAAAAACTCGTGTATGACAATTAATTAGGTTCCAATGAAAAGTTTGTGTGTCTGTGAATTTGCGCAACTCGGATCACACAAGTTTGGGGTATTACTGTACAAGTAAATACATAAAAATTAGTATGTACACTCGGCAAGGAAAGTGAGGATACAGTTTTTTTAATCTTCGGACATATATTGCTAATTAATGCGACATCTGGCAACTTTAGAAGGGGGAGGAGCTTCAGTCTTAATGTGTTTGCTTTTTGCTTGACCTCCTATAACTTTCAATCATATTCTACGGTTCTGAAATCATTGATACTTAAATGAAGTAGTAAGCTTTACAGTATTCGTTCAAGTTGTAATTTGCAGCGACAGTTCTGAGCAAAATAAACATTTTTCGACATGACCCAACAACTAACCTTACACAAATGAATTTATGACACCACAATGAACGGAATGCTTGTGTAATCGGAAACGCGATCTTCCATAATGAAATCAAGAGTTAAATTTGAGCAATGTCCAACGAAAAACATGGGGAACAATAAAGGAATGAATGCAATGTTATGATGAGAGAGAGAGAGAGATTTGCTGCTGTGTAAGCCTAGGCCTGTATGTAGAGCTACTCATTTCATTATTTTTTTTTTTATTTAGAGATTGAGCGATACTATACTTGTATAGTATGTTTTAGCAATGGAGAGAGAGAGAGTGAGTGAGTTGCTGTTGTGTAAGCCTAGGCCTATATGTAGAGCTACTCATTTTATTATTTTTTCTTTTAGAGAGAGAGCGATACTGTATTTGTATAGTATGTTTTAGAAATGGAGAGAGAGAGAGAGAGAGAGAGAAACTATGGCAACGTCAAGAAACATCCAGTTACTTGTGTTTTCCCGCTACTCCGCACATCATAGAGAACGCTCTTGCGGATTTAAATAGATTTGGTCAACATACCCTAGCTGTCACATCATTTACTGCCATTAATTCCAGCTGACCTTTAACACCGTGAAATATAAATATGAATGTGTAAAAATTAAATAAATTATCATTACCTCGTATGATGATGCAATAATAAGCCTGTTCATAACGGAAAACAAGTAAATATTGCCGTTCTGATAAACAGTACTACACCGAGTTATCCATACATTATCTTTAGATCTCTATGAACGAAGTCATCTGAGAAATTCTGATTACTTCGGACATCCATGGCGGTTTTAAGTATCTGAATGTTTTTGTTTTGCAGATTTAATATATATGATATAATTTGCATTGTGTTTTCTGTAAGAAAAAAATTAAAATTCGATGAACGAAATCTAATGAAAACTGTATCCTCACTTTTCTTGCCGAGTGTACACAGATATTTTATACTTTATAAAAATATATATTAGCAGCATTTTACATTTTATGGTCTTGTAATCTCATGTAACCTTGCTCACCTATAGTATGCCCTAGGAATTCAAGTCTTAAGGATACTTGATTTTTTAGCACTAGATACAAGACACTTTAGGATTGAGTTTTTCAGAACACCAGAAGGCATAAATAAACTATACACAGTGGCTTAGGTCACCTTTTAGTTGTTCTTATCACTGCCTAGCAGTGCAGAGGAGCTAGACAGCCCATGCATCTTCAAGTTACTGTTGGGTAAAACAGTTTCAAGAGAAAATAAAATATGTTAATGTACCAAACTCTAGGAGATAATGGGGAATGACAAGGAAAGGCATGTGCAGGGAGAATTTCAGAATTTTGCAGTTTCTGGGAATGATTAGAAAATAGCAGAAATAAAGCCATTTACTTCTGCTATCCCAGTATCTAACAACTCCACAAAGGAACGGACAACACTTGTCCTTCCTCTTAAGTGGATAAAGCTGCCACTCAGTGTAGCTACCTAGAAGTATGGTGCCACTATGGGCAAAATGTCTGGTGAGACAGCCACTTCTGAATTCCTTGCAAAACTGTGCCCTCCTTCTATCCTAGCCTCATCCATTATTCTGGAAGTGACTATGGGGGAAATTCCAGATTCCTCTAGGACTGCTTTGGCTGTGGTTGCAAAGACCTTTATGCAGACCCTAAGATGGTGCTTTACAATTTCATGGAGTATTGCACCAGGCCTGAATGGAAACATTGGCCAGCTCCAGCATGTTGCTCGACAGTGTCCCCCAGCTGTTTCATTCTTCCCCCTCCTTCCATGATCTTGTTGAGGTCTCTGTTGTAACAGATCTCATTGGACAAGCCCATCAACAGAATTGCGCAGTGACTACTTTTCTGGGTAATAAGGTGGAAACTGGAAGCACATTCTTAGGTGTTTCACCTCCCATTCTCCCCAAACCCAAAGAAGCCCCTGTACAACCTGGAACCATATAAACCCACTATCAGAAGAGCGAGCAACAATGACAATATCCCTTTCAAGGCAGACACAGACATGCCTATTGAGGGAAAGGAAAAGCATCTCGTGGAATGCCCATGAAGGGCAGAGGAATAGGTGGAGCTCAGCAGGACTTACTAGGTTAGGGGTTGCCTTCTATAGAACCACATGTAGTGGAAGTGCTCCCTTTGGGAACACAGCACCATTTACAACAGGGTGTACATACTTCTTCCTAAAGAAGTAAGTACAAAAGGCTCTCCTAAAGGGTGCCACAGAGAAAGACATGTTGATCCATCATCTAGCACATCTTTTCAGTGTCCCCAAAAAAGAGAACGCCCCATATAGAGAATGATCCTTGACCTGTCAAAACTGAAGAGGAAGTTCAGCTGACGGCCTACTTAGGAAACTACTTGTGAGGGGTGCTTGCAAAACCTGTGACTAGTAAGCAATAGTCTCTAGTCAAAAGGTTTTCTTATTTACTGGGATGAGTCCCACCTCACACCCAGCCGGACTCAGACCAGAATAATGAAAGATCGAATCTGTGGTTCCCCATAACACTTGGAGTTTATCCTGGGCCTGTTACAGTTTGAGTAGGCACCGCCTACATGGTGGCCCCAAATTTGCCAAACAGTCACTGGTTTGTTCTGCTAAAATACTTGGCATGGACTTCAATATTATTTCATTGCCATCCATTGTTCTATCCCACACAGTAAGAGAAAAAATTGTCTATGCATCTCTGTTACTGAGCCATGACCTTTATGTGTGGAATTTCTAAATCTAGTCTACTGTGAAAATTATGCGTCTAACGTTGCTAGATACATAGTGCAGAAACTATGGACTTCAATTATTAGGCAGCACTAGTCCATATGTAAAGTGGTTGAAATTGTGATTTAAACTGTTTTAAAATTTTTGTGATCCACCTGTTTGAGGAAATGCACCTTGCCACTACTGTGGTGGTAATGTACTGTACAAGGCTTTGCAGTCAAAGCCCCTGCTCTATGGGTGTAGTGTAGACTTCATTATTGAAGTCTTTAGCTCTACCCTCTGGTCCTTGACTCTGCAAAGACCTGCTCCTGTAAGGGCTCCTATTCCCTTGTCCTTAGCTAAGGTTCTTTGGCTCCTGTTTTATCCTCAATTCAGTGTTCCTGGTATGACCACAACCCTTATGATCCAGAGGTTTCAGGAGCCAGGATCAGCGAACTTGGCTTCCTTAGACAGGGACAGTGCTTCATTACTCTCACCACTAGCCATCTTTTGCTGTTGTCCCTGAGCCCATCATTCCTGGCCAAGATGAGGATCCATTGAAAAGGAAATCTATTCTTTTGCAGGAACTCAAAATTACCGATAAAACATTATTCCTGGTCAGGTCACTTCAGGTACCTAGATGTCTTAGTTACCATCCCAGATTGTCCTTTTTTACACCTTACTGTCAATTGCCAGGGCAGAGTGGTTATCCTGCATCCCACCTCAACAAACTAGAGCCATACATGTATCACATATATAGGTTCTTTCCCCATTCTTTGTTGTTAATCCCAAGTGGAAATCCTGAATAAAAGAAGGTTGCTAATCATGACTTTAATGTGGACTGGTTTTTTGTCTGGGTATTTGGGATTCCTTAATCAAGGACCAAGGCCATTTTGTTACCAGTCGACTTCTGCGCTATTAAAAAACAGGTTATGATATTGGAAAAACTGATTTTTAGTAGCTGCTGTAAGTTTTTAACCCCGAAAAGAAAAGACATGGGGAACAGTGGTGGGGATTTTCTTTCACAGACCTGACAAGTGGTGGTCAGCATGGCCAACTCTTTGAGATAATGCCACATCTGTATTAGAAGGGTGAATGGAGAGACTGGGGTAATCACTGTAGGCAAAGGAGAGAGCCATCCTGCCTTGAGCCCATGTATACTGGATCACTGTGTCAATGTCAACAGGCACTGTTCTAGCCAAAGCACCTTAGAACCAAAAGTGGTTATGACACTTGCTTAAACATAAATAATTGAATATACAGTACTATTGATATTAATTAATGGAGGGAGGATACCAAACTTATTTGTGGGTTGCCAGAGAACTACACAACCACCCACGTTTCAGAAATTGGTATGATGAAAGAAAAATGCAATTATGTTTTTGTGGAAATATGATCTCATAATATTGATTTTTTTTATTTTTCATGGCTGGAAAAATTGTAAATCAACTTAAGACTAATGGCTAGCTTTATCAAGTGGGAATGTCATCATAGATGGAGCATTATATTTTATTCATGTACTATACATTTTACTTGATTTCAACATTGCTTATTATATATATTCTCTGGTAAATCTGAATAGTATTAAATGCATTATCTTAACTTTATTCATTTACTTTTCCTATTTATACATAGGGATTTGTTGATTAAACCAATCAGAGTTGAAGCAGAAGGATTTCCCAGAGAAAGACTTGGACGAAGTACATTTGTTCTAAAGGTAAGCACATGGTACAAGAATCAAAGAAATTTTGTTTGTAGATGCTGTCTCCTGCAACAACTACCAAACATTTTCATTCCTCTTGCCACTCCATATATAATAGTAGTAATTTTGTATCTTATTTTTTTACTAGTCTTTTGCTTTAATCTTTCTGAAGATCTAGTCTTACAGTGGTATTTAAGTCTGCAAAATTTACAGCAAATAATTATTAACATATTATATTGTTTTATTTTATTGAATTTTTTCTGAAATACTTGGTCAAGTACAAAGAGTAATCTTTGAGAACTTTCATGCCACCTTAAATATCAAGTTTGGTAACCTTAAATATTAAGTTTTGGTCAGTTTCTTAATTTGTAAATATTTCTACTTATAGATATTGCTGAGAATGTTGATTTCTTAGAGAAGTGGGATATGGAAGCTCCTTCAGATATAGTACCTGACTCAGCCCGTGGTTGGGTCACAGCTGTTGGAGATTTGCTTGGACCAACACTAGAGGTATAAAGTAATTGGGCTTTGTGTGAGACATTGCATGTATATGTACATAAACAGAAATAGTTAGCTGTATATTACATTTTCTGTTGATTTTGAGGCTTATTGAACAAAATATTATTACGTTACAAACTGGGTTTTGTAGTAAAATCTTTATTTCAGAGTTATGCCCTAAAATACATATTTTATGTGTTTTAGGTATATTGGCAACTAATTTATTTTTAGATCATCAAACGAGGGTATATGTGTTGACATGAAGAGGTAAATTCACTGGTAATTGTGTGCATACTGAAGTAAACGTTTGAGATAATCAGATGACGTTTCTTGGAACTACTGTAGTTGGTATGGTATATCCACCTCATGGAGTCACTCAGTGTAATAACAGGCTGTCGAGACAGATGGTAACACAGACTAAGTGGATGTTAGACAAACCCACTTTCAAATAAATGCTTACGTACTTCCGCATCCGGAAGTGGACTTGTTTGCCACACACAAAAGCTATCAACTTCTTGTGTATGTTTCTTCAAAGGGGAAGGTCAGGCAACAGCAAGAGATGCATTTTTACAAGAATAAATGGAGGACACTATTTACCTCCCTCTATTGTTTCAGATTTTGAAGGTTTTCAACAAACTGCTAACATTTAATGGAACTGCCTACCTAGTGGCCTTAAATAACCCAGTCATTGGTTCATATTGCTTTAACAATGGAGAACAAGCCCACAGGGGGCATTGACTTGAAATTCAAGCTTCCAAAGACTATGGTGGTCATTAGAAAGAAGGTAATAGAAAGTACAGAAGAGATCAGTTATTAGAAAAGAAAAAATAATTCAACAAAAAAAATAAGCAGATAAAAATGTGAGTAAATACAATGAGAATTGTAACTTTGCTTAAAGCTTTTGAGGTGCCAATTGCACGACATCCTCAGGGAGACTTTTCCACACTCCAATGGTGTGAGGAATAAAGGACCTCTGGAACTGAGAAGTTCAACAGCAAGGCACATTTACTGCATTTTGGTGCTGCTGTTCAGCAAATCTGGTTGCTCTCAACAGGAAAAGAGGATCAGGGATCAAATGTGAATGTGAAAGATCTCTCTGTTAGAATACAACTTATGAAAAACTGCCAAACAAGAGACCATCCATCGATGGTCCAAGTCATAAATGCTACTATTAGGAAACAGAAACCTACCACCAAGAACCACTCTACCTAAAAGAGATAAATCTGTTGCAAAAGCAGACATCCACACCGGAGAACAGTATTCTGTTAAGGGTAGGACAAATGAGATTTATCTCATTTATATGAGATCTACTGCTAATCAATAGTGTTTTCATTTGAATGGAATTCAGCCTCATACCCCACTAACTACACCATTCACTAATCCACTCCATGTCACAAATTGAGCATAAGGGCAGCTTCATTTTTCATAAGTGGAGACTACCACACCCTCAAGTGTCGCATCATTGGCATACTTAACAATCTTGCTACAGGCCAACAACCATATCGCCTGTATACACTGAAAATAATGGTGGACCAAGTACACTACCCTGTGCAACTTTAGAATCAATAGGTTGTGGTTTGCTAATGATCTCATCAAAAGCAACTCACTGTTGCATACCTGTAAGGAATCTTGAAGTAAACCTAAAACTTATCTACCCAATCCAAGATTCTAAAGTGTATAAGTAAGTGCCTTATGATTTCCTAAGTCAAAAGCAGCACTGAAACCTATTGGAATTACTCAACACTCAAAATGGCAAGTCAAATCTACAAGAGCATTGCATGTACCTAACTGCTTTCTGTATGCATATTAACTATTAGCTAACAGTCCTATGGATTCCACATACTTGTATAGTGTCTTAGAAATTAGTTTTTCTGCAACTTTGGAGACCATAGGGCAAATAGAAATTGACCTGTAGTTTCTGCAGATATACCGCTCTTTGGAACAAGCTCTGTATTATAAGTTTGAACTTGTCTGCAAAGATACTACATTGATATGAAAGTCTATAGAATCTACTAATGTTGGGAGACAACAAGCTAGAGACCTTTTCAAAAAACAAAGGGAAGAAACCATCAGGATCCTCTCCACCCAAGCTATCAGATCTTACAAAATCTGCCTCTTGCATTAGGGATGTTAAAAAATCTTGATAATCTTGATAGCTTGGGAGAGAGACATCCTCAGCTGATTGCTTACCTTCAAAAGCTCAGTGAAGTAGTTCAGACTTTTCCTTAGGGCCAGACCAATCTACCACCATCTGTTAGTAGTGGTGGAATGGGAGTTGAGCTGGACCCAAAGATAGAAGATGCCAATTTGTTCCACCACAGAACAGGCAGGGTAATTCCTTCCAGTTCCCTCTTTAAGGAATTATTGAAATTTCTCTCAGCTGTATGGTAAATTCTATTTGCAGCTTAGTGAAACTCCACAAAGTTGGTGTAATCTTCATTTGAATGATTTCACCTCCATGTGTTGAATTTGATCTGTTTGTTATGGTAAACTCGTCTATGTGTCATCAAACTATGACTGGTCATTTGTCCTGAATTTGATGACCTTCCTAGGGATGTACCTTACTGAAACAGCCATTAGCATTTCATTCAACTTCTTCGTGTGATCAGGATCTAATATAGCATCTCAAATATTAAGTGCTTGAGAAGCTTCAGTAATGCAATCCCTCAAGATTTCAGCCAAACCATTTTTCCAGTGGTGGAATTAGGAATATAGTGATTGACATATGTGTCCATCTCAATGGCACAATGATCAGAATTGCCTACATACTCACAGACTTTGGACGTGATGATAGCTGGAACATCTGTGAATATGAGGTCTAATCTGTTACCAGAAATATGTGTGGGTTCCTGAATTAGCTGGACAAAATGGGAAGATACACAGACTCAAGAGCAGACTGGCCATGTTGATCTGTGGAATTTGATGTAACCCACTCGCTGGGCTTTTCTTTGAAGTCTCCACAAATAATGAATGAAGCTCTTGAGTCCTGTGACTGAGCCATACTAATCCTCTCTAAGAGACAGTCATATATAGAATCGTGAATATTTGGATTGCAGTACAGGCAGTCCCCGGGCATGTCGGCCTTGGCTTACGTCGTTCCAAGCTTACAGCGCTTTTCAAATATAGCCATAAAAAAATCTGTTCCAGGTTACAGCAGATGTTCCAAGGTTATGTCGCTTCAGTTTTAAGGAGCGCTGTAAGCAACGGAAGAATATTTGTACATTTTTGGAGGAAATTCTACAAGATCATGGATGCACCCCTCACCAGAAGCAAGGTAAATCAATTGGGAAGTTTTCAAGGCAACCAGAGGATTAAAGGTAAGGCTTTCATAACTTATTTTTCAATTTTAGCAATTTTTTAATACAGTGTTCTGGCTTACATTGTTTTCCAGCTTATGTCACTTTCTGGCTTACATGCCGTTCACTGCAAGGTTGTATGCCGTTGTGCTGTGTAGTGTTGTACCCATCAGGTGTGCCAAGGAGACCCAGAGCTCTGACAGGAAGGCAGTACCCCTGTCCATAGTGATGCTGTCTGGCACTTTGAAGCTGCTGATCCAACTGGAGAGGAGGGCCTCTGCTCATGATGTTGTTGATGCTTCATCCACGGGGGTTGCTTAAGGCAAGCGAGTGGAGCAGTCTATGATCGTCAGGAGGTATCTGGCTTCCCCCGACTGTGGAAGGGGCCTGACAACGTCGATGTGGATGTGGCCAAACCATCAATGAGGCTGGGGAAAATCGCTGATCCCAGACTCTGTGTACCGGGATGTTCTGCTCGTCTGGCACGGGATGCAGCTCCTTGCCCACTGGTGGACATCCTTCTTGGTGCTGTGCCAGACAAACTTGTCAGCCATGAGGCATGTCGTTGTGCGCCCCAATGGATGGGAGAGACCATGGACTATGTCGAACACATGCTTTCTCCTCGAGGCAGGCACCAGGGGGCGTGGGCGGCCTGTGCTGGTGTCGCAGAGGAGAGTTGTGTCTGAGTTTGCTAAGGGCACGTCTTTCCATTTGAGAGCTGTCACTGCCGTCCTGTAGTCCGCTGTCTCTGGGCCTGCTGCTTGTTCTCTCACAAGGTCTTCGTAGTCAATGCCGAGGTGAAGGGAATTGATTTCTTCTCTTGACAGAGCTTTGCCCACTGGGTTTTTCTTGCCAGGAACGTAGTTGATGGTGCAACCGAATTTGGAGATGGTGGTCAGGTGCCACTGTTGCCTTGCAGACCATGCATCCCCCTGCTTTGCAAATGCGTGAACCAAGGGTTTGTGATCTGTTAGGATTGTGAATTCGGTTCCCTCCAGCAGGTACTTGAAGTGCCTCACAGCCTGGTAGATAGCCAGCAGCTCTCTGTCGAAGGTGCTGTATCGGGTCTCAGCTGGCGAAAACTTGTGGCTGAAGAAGGCCAAGGGCTGGGGTATGCCGTTCACCAGCTGTTCGAGTACTGCACCACAGTTGATGTTGCTGGCGTCCGTTGTCAACCTGAGGGCAGCGGCAGGATTGTGGTGAGTTAAGGTGGTGGCACAGGAGAGGGCCCTTTTCATTTGAATGAATGCCTGCTGCTGCGGAGCTTCCATGTTAGTGTTTTTGGTTTCCCCTTCAGGATTGACGTCAAGGAGTACATGATGCGGGCGACATCGGGGATGAAGCACCAGTAGTAGTTTATCATCCCGAGAAACTCCTGAATGGCCTTAATGGTTTGTGGTTCCGGGAAATTTTCTATAGCTTTTACTTTAGAGGCTGTGGGGCGTACTCCTGCTGGGGAAATCTCATGGCTGAGGAAGTCTACTTTTTCTTTCCCGAAAATGAACTTGTCGAACCTGACAACTAATCCACTGTCCTGCAGGCGTTTCATGACGGTGCAGACGTGGTGAAGGTGTTCCTCTGGGGACCTGGAAAAAAAGATGAGAATGTTGTTGGCGTAGCAGATGCAGAAAGGCAGGTCTCCCAAGATGGTGTCCATCAGGCGCTGGAATGTGGCGCCTGCGTTCCTGAGACCGAAAGTGGAATGGGAAAATGTGTAGCTCCCGAAAGGCGTGATGATGGCGGTTTTTGGGACGTCATCGGGATGTACAGGGACTTGGAAGTACGACTTCAGTAGGTCCATCTTGGAAAAAATTTTGGCTCCATGGAGGGCACCCGTTAGGTCCTGCATGTTAGTGAGGGGGTAGTGGTCTGGTGGTGTTACTAAATTCAGGCGCCGATAGTCCCCGCAGGACCTCCATGAACCATCAGATTTCTTTACCATGTGGAGGGGAGATGCCCACGGGTTTGATGCCTTTTTACAGACGCCCATACATTCCATCTCTGCGAAGGCCCGTTTGGCGTCTCATAACTTCTGGGGGGACTGTTGTCGGAACTTGGCATAGGTTGGTGGGCCCATCGTGGTGACGTGGTGGAAAATGTCGTGCTTTGCTGAAGGCCCAGGTTACTGACACAACTCTGGTTTGAATACATCCGGGAACTCCTGTAGGAGGGACGTGTAGCTGTTGGGGGCTGTGGAGCAGATGGTGGGCATTCCAGGTCCAGTTGAGAGCTGACGGGAGTGGCATGTTCCTGTGTTGAGGAGGCGTTGTCTGGCGACGTCGGCTAGAGGTCTGTGGTGCCCTAGGAAGTCCACACCCAGTAGGGGGAACTTAACATCCGCTATGACGAAAGGCCAGTGTTATCTGCGCCCCAGAATTGAGATAGCCCGGGTCGTCGTACCATAAGTGTGGATGGGAGTTCCGTTTGCTGCTATGAGGGCGGGTATTGAGTCAGGTATTTTTTCTAAACCTTCCTTGGATGGCGGGAAGACCAACTGCATTGCCCCCATATCTACCAGCAGGCGCCGTTTGGAAATTTCGTCCGTGATGAAAAAACCTGCTGGGCCGGGTGAGTTGGATTTTACGGCCACAGCTGTTACTTGCGGCCGCCTTTGTCGTTTTTTGTGAAAGAACAGGGAGGCCTGCAGGTTCTGGCGTTGGTCCTGAACTTTCTATGGTAGAAACACCATGCCGGGTTTGACCATGTCCTGTGCTCTCTGAGCGGCGTTCTCCTCTTATAAACGGCGTTGATGTCTCCGTCATTGTCGCCGTCTTCCTCCAACAGGTTGCAGGCTCCCAGGGTGGCAGCTGCGAGGGTGGTGGCGTGTGTCGAGGCCTTGGTGGTCTCATATAGTTTCTGGGCATCGTCGACTAAGGCATCCATGCTTAGGTTCTCTGCATCCCTTATCTGGCGCCGAAGGAAAATTGCTTTTGCTAAGTCTGTTGTCCTTTTCCTTCCGTTTTCGTCGCAGCCTCTGAGTGTTATCAACCCCTGCAGTTGGTCCCAGGCTTCACTGGGTGATGCATCTCTGAGGGGCTGGGATAATAGGTCGAATGTGTGCTGCGCTCTCTCGGACACAGGCATGGAGTGGAGTAAGAATTCAGCAGTTTGTTTTTTAAGTCCGTGTATGTGACTTTGTCCGGTTGCGTGTCCAGCCAGGGGGAGATTCTGTTGAATACTTCTTCTGGGAGCACCATCATGACTGTATCCGGAACATTCACTGTAAACATTTTTGCTGTAGGAAAACTCGCCTCAGGAATTTTCGCCGTAGGAAACTTTGCCATATAGGATTTTTGCCATAAGACAATTTTGCCGCATTTATCAAGTATATATGGCTCACACTATTGTTACTTCGATTTAAACATATTAACAAGCAAAGTACCTTGTTATCAAGTATATCTGGAACCTACTACCGTTACATTTTGATTGACGAAGTACCTTGTTATATAATTAAAATACCAAAATTGAATACCTAATTTGAACACTCAAAGAAGGAGTAGAGTTAAACTCTTTAAATTTTCTTTATTCATTCAACAATATTTTTTTTTGTGCAGCCAACCCATAACAATGGTTTATCAAGTGGAAAGTACCGGAGGCGGTGTGAAATTAGTTGATGATCTTAAATTTGTTTACAGAATAGATAGAAAATACGGTGAAAAAAACATATTGGAAATATGAAAATAAAGAATGTAAAGCTAGAGTGCATACTGTGCTGGAAAATGATGATTTATCTATATGTAAAACATTTGGCTAGCATTGCCAAAACCAAAAATGTATGAAGAAAAAACAAAATTGAAATCACAAACTTCTGTGCGGTCGTTAATTGCAGAAATTTCATCTAGTTTAGACATAATGCATTGTCTTTGCTACCGACTTCATCGCATTTGTCTCGAAGTATTAGAGGTTGGAGGCAGAAGAAATGCCAAGCTTCCCTGATCCCAACCGGAAGAAGTGGATATACGATACCTGAAGAATATACTGTAAATTTCTTGAAAATGGTGAGAACTTTTTATTGTATGATAGTGGTGAAGATGGATGATCCGGATAGAATTTTAGTGTTTGGCACTCAAGCTGGGTTAGAGGACCTTGCTGATAATAAAGATTGGGCTTGTGATAGCACTTTTAAATGTAGCCCAGATATATATTATCAGTTATTCACGTTACATATTATCATAAGACATTAGCATACCACGTCTTTTTGTTTTGCTACCTAGTAAATCACAAGTAACCTACAGCAGGCTTTTTAGCGCCTTGAAGGACTTACACCCATCATTAGAGCCATGGCCTTCTAGTGTAGATTTTAAAATCTAGTCTACCATGAAGAATATTCACCTAAGATTGATAGGTATCAGGTATAAAACCATGGACTTTATCACAAAACAGTCCGTATGGAAAGTGCAGTTGGATTATCTCCACACTGAGAGGGACAGTTGACCCCTGATTGTAATAGTTTTTACATTTTCTGGACTACATATTTGAGGACAAGTGCCTTGTTGCTACTACAGTTATACCATACAAAGTTGCATTATTGAAGCCTGTGCCTTTATGAATGTAGCATTGATTAAAAGATAGAAGTTTTTAATTCCCTTCTCCAGCTCTTTGCATTGCAAAGACCAACACCAGCAGCATTACCAGTTCACTGAATAAAGGTCTCTGATCCCTGTCATCCGAATTCAGTAATCCTAATGCAACTATAGCTCAACACTCCAAAAGGGGTTCTTCTTGACCATCTTGGCATCCTGGCTCTCTCAGATGGGGAGAGCATTTCATCACGCATACACCTAGCCATTACTGTTGTCTCCTGGCTTGTCATTTCTAGCCAAGAATGAGGGCACTTCACAGATGAAATCTCCTATTCTTTTATGGGAACTCAGAATTATAGGTAAGACATTATGCCTAGTCCAAGAGCTCCAGGTTTACCTTTAAGTCATGGCAAACGTTCCAGATGGTCCATTTTTCTTACACCCTATCACGAACAAGCCACTTTCTGTGCATGGGCTGATAATTATCTTAGTGACCCTCATTAGAAAGCCGAACCCCATCCCCTTCTGGTTCACATAATTCCTGAGTCCAGGATTTTGTTGGAGGCATTTCTTTCGAAGAAGTCTCCAAGTTTACAAGGTGGTCCTCAGAGCTCCTTGAACGCTGCTGCTATGATATCAAACGAATTTTACTTTACAATGTGTTGGTAGGTGATATGGTAAGCCCCAGGATCATAGGCTCCTTAGTGGAAAGCAAAGGGCCCTCTTGATACCATAGTAATTCTGATATATTGCCAGGGAAGGGGATGCAGTAATCTTATATCCTAATTGGGTAAGTCACTTTAGAACCACATAGAATAACACATCTAGTTTCTTGTTGTTTCCTATCTTTAACTGTTAAATCCTAATGGGTATTATGAATAAAAGAAGGTAGGTAATAAATTATGTGACTACTGTGGGCCATTTTTATGTCTGGGTCATTGAGATCACTTAATTAGGAGCTAGGCTATTTCATTTCATCACCTGTCAGTTTATTTTGTTTGCTTCCTTAAGGACAAGCAGCGGTTACACTATCAAAACACAGGTTTCTACAAAGGAAAAACCTATTTTTGGTAGCTGCTGTGTCCTCAAACCCACCCATTCTCACTGGCAAAAAGGCATGAGGAGCTGAGGTGACTTTTCTTTCACAGGCCTGGCGAGTAATGGGTATTTGGCAGACTCATGTGCTGTTGTCACATCTGTGGAAGAAGGATGAAGGGAAAACTGGTAATTGCTGTAGGCAAGGGAAAGAACCCTCTTGCCTCGGTTATTCTTATACTCGATCACTGTGAAAACAAAGGCACTATTCTGGCCGAGAGAATTCTTCGATATTGGTTTGTCTGTCTAATGGGAGACCTGGTGAGACCATAAAAGTAACTCCTTTAAGGATTCACAGTGGCTACCAAAATAAGTTTTTCTTTCATCAAAACCTGTTATGTAATTCTATTACATGAAATTATTTTAATCACACAGACACGTTAACCATATACACACATGTACCACAGAGAAAATGAAATTCTAGGTGTAAATCCTGACCAGTTTCATCTTTATATCTAAGACATTTTCAGAGTACTGATACTTAGTGGTAGAAATATACAATACAGATATGCTAGGAGAACAGTACAAATGGACGTACAGCCTGTTGGAAACCAGATATTCACACCTGACAGGTAGGAAGAGATAGTGGGAGGATGTGTAAACTTATTAGCGTCCAAAACAATATACTTTATATACACATCTCTTTATCTTCTTATAAAAGCATTTTGTATCTAAAGCTAGACTCTGTAATGTTTCTTTCCAGTAATTTATTGGAATAAGCTATCATTTTTGCCTTTTCCAAAATAATTGTATGATTGTTTTCACTAATATGTACAAATTTTCCAATGTTGACTTGTGCATATCTTATGCATTTATTTATGATGTTCTGTTCTCTTTTTCCAGTGATTTTCTAGTTTGACAAATATAAAAGTTGTCATAGGACTTGATGGAATTTGGGTTGTTCATAAGTGCTTGTTCTTCAATAATAATGAATTCCAAAGTTATTGAGAAGATGGGAATATCTTTGAATTTATTACTGTATAATAGTACAATTAGGATTTTTTGTGTTGTAAGTTTCTTTGTCATTATCATAAAGTCTTCGTGCCACTCGTAATGCGTTGTCTAATACAGAATCAGGATTTAGCATTCATGTTTGAAGCATTATAATGAGCAAAGGTTTGTCTGCCCTGTTCAAGGATACTAAATAAGTTTACATTATCGCTGCACATGCTAAGCAATATTGAGAACAAGCTGTGAAAGAGGACTGGAGAGACACGGAAGGTATGTCAGTATTAGAAATGTTTGCATATGAATGGCAGGATAAGAAGAATTAAAAGGATACCACTGATGAAAAAAGAGAAAGATTAGGGAAAACACTAGATATCTGATGGGCGCCACTAAGGCTATTCAGAGGCTTGTGCAGCTCAGTATAGAAGAAACAGACTTGTTAGATAAGAAACTTGAAACAAGCTTATAGCAAGGAGTGGGAACATGAGGAAGGAGTCGGGTTAACCAGTGGTGATGTTAGACTCGGTATGGTCAAGAGCAATACCTCAAGAATTCTCAGATCTCATGAGAGGGGATGAGATTTTCTGGATTGGCTGGCTTTCTTTTGATTTTCACACATTAGTCAGGAAAACCTTGGTTATCACCCTTGTATTAGTAATATACAGAAATGTGATCATTCAAGCTTCTTGCTAACCAGAGATTTACACATTATTGTATACTTTTGTCAAAAATACAATTTTTTCTCAGAATCTTTGTTCTCTTGTTCACACTTTATATAAAAGTGGCAAACAAAAATTTTATTTACTTTTTCCAATCAATTTTTTTTTCAGAACCTTGGGTCTCTTGTTCGCATGCCATATGGATGCGGTGAACAAAACATGTTGAATTTTGCTCCTAATATCTTCATTCTCCAGTACCTCGATGCCTCTAATCAGACAACAAAGGATATTGCCCATAAGGCAACTGATTTCATGAAGCAAGGTAAGGAATATTGATATTGTAGGAATTAATTTTTTATCAGTCAGTTTTTTGTTTTTTAAAATATTTTACATTAGAACTTTTTGGTTAATATGAAAAATATGCTGTTGCATTAATGTAAAACTAGAGTTTTTTTTTTTTTTTTAATACATTATCTGTATCAATTTGATGTTTGCTCAATGCACGGAAGTCCTATGGTTTGGGCTAGTGCTGCATATTGATTATTGTAATTTTGTTACTGTTTATTTTAAAAATACTTGGTTTTATATTAAGTCCACTGATTTTGATACTGAATAAGCTTTTCTGAAGTTGACATACTAGCGAACTGAAAAACTTGAACAGATTACTGTACCAAGTAATAGGCTATGTATGATGTAAACTGATCAAGCGTGTCTCAGTGCGTGCAAATTGAATGTGGCTGCAGCTGGTGCTTTATTTGAAGATTTTAATAGTATAGGATGTAGGCTTATGAAGCCTTTTGTTATCATAGACAAAGGAAAACTAAACCCCATAATAGGGAGTAGATGCTAATGTTCTACCAATATAAATACACTGTACACAGTGTATTTATATTGTGGAACTTTTTTACATGTTGTTTTGTACCAATGTTTTTAACTTGAATTTCGACCTTTAACTGACCGTTGGGTAAATTTATGTTTTTCATATGATGCCAAAAGCATGAAGTATTTTGGAGACACTGTTATGACTGATTGATTGATTTATAGATTGTAGGCATACATGCCAAGCACTGGGGCAACTAAGGCCATTCAGCGCTGAAACGGAAATTGACAGTAAAAGCTTGAGAGGTGTAACAGGAGAAAACCTCGCAGTTGCACTATGAATCAATTGTTAGGAGAGGGTGGAGAGTAAGATGGAAGAAAGAGAATATGAACGGAGGTACAGTAAAACGAATGACGACAGTTGCAGCTAGGGGCCGAAGGGACGCTGCAAAGACCCTTAAGTAATGCCTACATTGCACCGCACGAGGCCAGGATAATTTAGCAAGTAAACGGCTAAGAAATCTACCGACGTCAATGGTACAGTAGGCTACAGGAATCCTAGTCATTCAACTGACTTTCCCGTTAGTTTAATAGGGAATATCTGTATTAGAAATACAGAATAATATTTCATTGAATCCCAAGTATAACAAAACAGAATTAGAATAAATATTAAGAACCTCCAAAGACTGATATTACAATTAAGAGAGAACATTTTAATCAAAACCTGAAAATGTCGTGTGCATAGTTACAATTAAATTTTTAAAAAATACCACAGGAACATGACACAATCTAGTGGACAAAGAAAAGAATCACTAGAAAACCACAAACTCACTTGAGCTACCTGCAAGTGAATAGGTAGAAAACAGACAGCCCATCAAACCAAGCAGGTATAAATGATATTCTTTCCTTGCTGCATGGCAGTCATAGCTAGATGAATGTTTAGAGTATTAAAATAAATAATTTTATTATGAAAATTCGTATATTGCAAATTTTGAAACTACCATTTTGTTGCCAGACATGTCATGAGATAGTGAACATTAATTGGATTTGTAAAGTACTGATGTAATACGGTAAATACAGTATGAGTATGTGGTGTTTGGAACAACCTCTGCAGCTATCGGTAATGCAGGATGACCCTTTAGAGTTTTGGGGACAAGTCAAAGTAAGTTCTGCTGCATTTGTTAAAGTGGTCTTGGATAGCAAGCAGACTTCATTAGCATGTCTTGGCGAGTCTGGGCTCGGAGGATAACTCATCAATTTGATATTTACTGCTTCACCTCCAAAGAAGGAACCATTGCTGTTTCTAAGAAGTTTAGAGCAGCTGGAAAAGAATTTGCTGCCTTCGGTGGCCCAACAATAAATCACATGAGTAATGCACTCTCTGAGGCCAAAGATGGGGTTTTCAACAAAAGAAACCGCCAAAATTGTTCTTGAGACATTCAGAAGGTTTGTGATCCTGCAAAGGCAGATGACAGTGAATTTGATAATCATCACCATGCTGAAGTCATGGCATTTTTTATCAGCAACAGAGAGGACCTCCCTTAACATGGACTTTGGACCCTGGCATTATATAACGTGAAGCTGGTATTGAGATGGCAGGTGGGGTGGGGAATGATCACCAGTCAGAATGGAGTAGACCAATCGTGAATAAGAATATCATGTTTGTAAACAGAGCTAAAATTTATAAGGTATATTCTGTATATGCACTGTACTGCTCTCTGCAGGTAAGATAAATACTTATAGAAGAAAAGTTGGAGAGTTTTACAAACGTTAGCCTGCCAGATACCAAGATTCCTTGCTAGAGTGGCAAAAAATCAGAGAAAAGGTCAAAGAAATTATGAAGAAAGATTATAAATAAAGACCTAGATCAGCTGAGAAATAAGGAAGAATTGGTACAAAACAGAAGTGATGGAAGAGGACTCATTATATGCCTAACCACATTAAGGTTCAACTTTGTGAAAATATATTTGATAATGAGCTTGAAAGTTTTATTGTTTCCGATTGTTATTTTTAACACTATTCATTTACAAAAAATTAATCTTCATTAACTTGTATAATTCAGTTTCTGTAGGGCATCAGTTCGAAATAAAACTTAGAAAATTTAAAAAAAATGCCCATTTTAGGATACCAACGTGAACTCAAGTATAAACATCAGGATGGATCGTATAGTGCCTTTGGAAGTTCTGATGAATCTGGATCTACTTGGCTAACTGCTTTTGTACTGAAGTCTTTTGCTCAAGCCCGTCAGTATATTCAGGTAAGGCAAAAATGTGCGTGTGTGTGTGTGTGTGTGTTGAAAGTTTGTAATATGACTTGAAATTACTTTTTTAGTTTGAAAAAAACCATTGGCTTACTAAGGTTTTTAGTTGACATTCAAAGTAATGATCCACTGAAAAATTTACTAGTATTGTGCTGTTCCTTCAAATAGAGCATAAATTCCACTCTACTGAAGACCACCTTTAGTTGTAGCTTTAGTCTGGTACTGATTTGCGCATGGCTCACCCATGTTCTGTGTACGTTGACCTGCAGCAGTAACAAAGCTCTCTCTTGATTATTTGAGGTTATTATCAAGATATGCATCTTTAAAGGAAGCTGAATACAGTATTTCAGGAATCTCCCTTTGTTAAGGGGACTGTCTTTTTCAGGAGGGAAAATGTTTATTTACTTGGATATGATCATGATATTCATAATATTCATATCAGGAATTAGGAATATGATATACATCAGAATAGAATAGAATATAGAATTTAGACCAAAGGCCAAGCACTGTTTTTCCATTTTTATTTTTATTGAGTTGCAGACACCTCCTATACTGGTTATTTCGTGTTGATAAAATACCTATACAGTATTATGATATACAAGGGTCTTGAAACATAAGAAATCATGATGAAAATATTTTAGTTTATGACTATTTACAAATTTTCAGTCTTGCCATCACCCCTCAGAAAATGCCCAGAATTCAACCTTTTCAGATTATAGATATGACTACTTATTTAAACAATCAAAAAGTTTGAGGCATCTTATGTGTAGATTCTTTAAGAAATTGTTGACAGATGTTGTAGGGGTATAAATTTGTACTGATAAAACATGTTTTGAAAAAAAAAAGGCTTTTCAAATTAGAGTGGCTAACCTTGGGCTGATGTATTATGATGTTATTATAACAAGTGTCCTAAGGTAACAAAGTTTAGTGCATAATATGCAGCATCAGAAATGGAGGAGGAGGGCCTATTGGTCAAATTTTTATGCCCATACTACAGCTCATGGTGTTCCCAGAATCAGTGATCTTTTGTTTGTCAGTCAGAAGCAGCTAATCTCACTACACACCCTCTGGACCCTCTTACATGAATCAGTCAACAATCCTCACTCTTCTATTAGTAGCTCTGCCATCATTTTCCCAGATGTTTTCTTCAGGATTGCATTTAAGTGCTTATTTATTTATTTTTCCTTTGATAATTATGTCACTTTTTTCTGTTTAGTGCTTGTTTAAGCAAAATAACTGTGAATTCTATGTTTATCAGGTATTTCAGACTGCAAGGGTTGGTTTTGTTAATTCGTACCATAGTTTGTAGGTATTAGTTATTAATTACATATTTTGCTCTTCTGAGAATTAACTTAGTATAAATGTTCTATTTGGCTCCAGAAATTCTCCTTTCATGTCTTTCCCATGCTTCCACTTCCACAAAGCTCAGGCTTCTTTTCCATTGTTCCTTTTAATTGTGAGTCATGAACTTAGTACTCAGGATTATTTTTTAGTTTGTTTAATCCTCTCTTTTCCCCTTTTCCTTTCTTCAATACCGAGAAGAGCAAGTACAGTACTGTAAAGTATAATGCATTTTATTTCTTTATTTTTTGTATGTTACATTTTGCCTTCTGCCATTTTCCACATCATGGTAGTTTTGTCAGTTAAAACTGGGAAAAATAAAATTTGACTAATGTGTGTTTATGCAGCTTTGTCAGCAGAAAATAATGAATTCAGAAAAAAATTTAAAATCACATAGAAAAATGTATTTCATTTGTTTATTTTTTGTATGTTACATTTTACAAGTGTTGTATGTTACATTTTACAAGTGTGTATCTCATTTTGCCTTCTGCCATTTTCCACATCATGGCAGTTTTGTCAATTAAAAATGGGAAAAATAAAATTTGACTGATGTGTGTTTATGCAACTTTGTCAGCAGAAAATAATGAATTCATGAAAAAATTAAAAAATCACATAAAGTGCAAAATCACAAAAAATATATATGGTATATCATTTAAAGCTTAAAAATTTTTAAAACATTGCTTTACTTACATAGTTCCAGTGTTCCACCACTTGGTGGCACTAGTTCTTTGCAGTTTATTTAAAACTGTGGTATCAGAGGTGTTATTTACAAGGTCTCATTTTTTTAATTTGTACCTTCAGGCACGAGAAGTGCCAGTCATGATAAGACTGGAGTATTGCTAAGCTTTCTACTATCAGGAACGACCACACCTGCTCTTGAAGTTGATATGGTGAAAATGACCATGCTTGGCATAATGACCTCAGTAGGAGCATTGACAGCGACAACTCTTTTGCTAAAGTAAACATAGTGGTTCCCCCCACCATACTGTCGACTCAAGGGAGAGTAGCTGCTGCAAGATTACATTTTGACAGCATCCAGCCAGATGACCATCAATAGAAGGAATGTGGCCGATTCCTCCAATGAAGGCTGCTCGCATTAGTGACTTTTTTGGCTTCGTGCCTGAATATGACAGTTTCTTGAGCCCTCTGCCACTTTTATCCTTGAGATGCACCAAGGGAAACCACTTGGTAGTCATGTCTTTGATTCAGTAATGGGGAACAATGTCTGTATTTTGTTGCCCTATGACATTGCACCTTCTGCATATTGTTGACCAGTGACATTAGATTATCCAAGGTGAAGTGATCGACTAGTTTTTTCTTCAGGCTGAGGAGAGATTGTTATACACTAGAGATACACCAAAAACAAATAAGCTGATTACTGACTACCAATTATTGATTACTGTAATTGGCCTTGCCATATCAGCCGATACTGATTAATCAGCCACCAACTGTTTACAGTGTCATTATGTATTTTGGTATGAAAATTAATTTTGTAATTAATAATGTGTAATATTCAAAATTATAGTAATCACAATTATGGAGCTACTGTTGGAGAATTAGGCTGATTTTGTTTTGTTTTTACTTTTAATTGCCACTAAACTGTCCTTCAACAACACGACCTTCTTCATACAACACTTCAACATTCTGTACATGCGCACAGGTTTTCATCTTGTTTAATCGTTGCGTGACTGTAACACCATGTGAAGAAGTAATCTGTAGAGTCAGGATTCCGAATATGCACCCAAATGAATAGGGAATGAACATCCTCATATACATACGGGGTATTGTATTTATTTATTTCTCTTTTTTTATATGTCAAGAAATGAAAACCTTTATCAATCTGAACAGAAAATTTTCTATGGTCATTATATGCTGTCTCGGCAATGGTTTACAGTAACCAGTGTATTTAAATTTGACAGCCTATGTTGAGCAGAAAGGGCTGTGAGTTGATACAAATAGCTGCTTGTGGGCTGTTCCATGAATTTTAGGAGCAAATGTTGACAATGATACTATACATGGTTCCATGTTATTCTGGTTTACTAAGATGCAGAGTGTATTCACGGACTGATTTCGTTTCAGAAATATCTCATTTAATTTTTCTTTTTAAAAGTTCACTGAAACACATCCTCTCACTCACACAGGAGGGTAAAGGGTGGTTCTTCAGCTTTGAAATCCCTTTGCTTATGGGGACTTATGCCCTGGGGCAACCCCAAAGTAATTTCCTATTGCATAGATCGGCATGTTCAAACACTGGGAATAAGGTCAGATTACCATTAAACTGGTGGGCTATGTCTCCTAGAAAATATTTTTACTGGGCTATGTCCCTAGAAAATATTTTTACATGTTGAATCCAATATGTTTTCTGAATTTCTCAGTCAACCATGGTTTTCTTGCTCCAACATCTCGTCCATCAAAAATAATAAAAAAGTAAAAATGGCCAATTATTGAAATAGATTAATAGGCCAAAAGGCTGACACCTATCAGTCAGGAAAATGGCCAATTACCGATTATCTGCCGATTAATGGGTGTAGCCCTACCACACACTGCCACTCCCTCATTTTTCTACAGTGTGAGACATTGGAGAAGAAGCCATTCATTGTTGCTGGAGATCTGGTTTGATACTGTGATCTTAAGGAGGATACCAGCAGGTCGTTCCTTTATTGCTTTGGAAGTAAATCATGAAGTTGGCTCAAGATTTCCTCTCTAGATCAGTTATTGATTGACTGATTGGTTATGAAATTCAGGCCTTGAAGACCAAGCTCCAGAACCCATTAGGATTATTCAGCGCCAAAATGAAGGTGAAATATATAAGTTAATGATATGATTGATAATGAATGGGTGAATGATGACATACTAGTAAAATTCAGTGTTAAAATATGTACGTAAAAAATGAAGAATGATATTGGATAGAACCAGCAAAAAATAAATATATATTAATCATTATATTCAATATATGCTTAGTATATAAAATAAATATGACTGAAATCCTTATTAAATACAGTAAGATCATATCTCATTAAAATAATCAGATTCTTTCAGATAACCCATAAGATTATCTACCTCAACGTCATCATTTAAAATTTCTAAAATAGTCTTCCCAATTAGTAAGTACTTTGCCCTAAGGCGATTAAATTTAGGACAGTGCGCCAGCATGTGCTCAACGAATACCTGACCATAACAGTGAGCACATGTTCCCTCTAAAATATAGCTGAGTGAAGTGGGTATGGCCAGTCCTAAGCCTTGTGAGGATGATCTCAAATCTTCTGTTACGATTAAAACCCCGATCTCCAAAAATCAATACTCTTTAATGTTTCTGTACTTCCTATTTGTGGATAAAATGGGGGAAATCCATCTCCGCTGCCATGTTGTACGAATGTATCGTCTGATAGCTGGACGCATATCAAATTGTGGTACCTTATTAGTTAAGAAATCACATCTTGCGGCATCCTTTTGCTTTACTATCAGCCAGTTCGTTCCCTTTTAGACCAGTGTGCCTAGGAATCCAACAAAACTTAACTGATTTGTGGCGAACAGAAAGATAAAAAAGCCATTCCTGAGCCTTTTGAATTAAGGGTTGGGTAGGGTTAAACTTCTTTAGGGCTTCTAAAACACTTCTTGAGTCACTATATATTACTGTGGATTTAAATTTATCAGATGCAAGATTTAACGCATCAGCTATGGCTGTTGCTTCAACAGTGAAAATGGATGAGGAGTCGGATAACTTTTTTTATATGATTTCCCCTCACACACCACTGCACATCCTACGCCATCTTCCGATTTTGATCCGTCAGTATAGATTTTCCTGTCATCTACATGACTCATCTTGCTCCAAAAACTTGTTTCTGACTACTTCTTCCAAACGATCTTTCTTCTTTGTCTCTTTAATGCAGACATCTGTTGCTGGAATAAACCATGGAGGGATAGCAGGATGTTTAACTTGTAGGATCTTCTGCATTTTTATGCTTTCATCCTCCAGTTCACCCAGCTGTCTGATTGGAAATGGTATTGAAGATCTATAGATCCAAAAAGCTTTGAGTTACACTGTTTTAAGATCTCAAAAGAAGGATTCTCCTTTGAGCTTTTCAGCTGCAAGGTGTATCTCAGACCTGGCTCATGCCTCCTCAAGTCCAGTGGTAGCTGATGGGAGTCTACATAAATACTTTCAATGGGTGAAGTTCTCAAACCTCCAGTGCAGATCCTTAACCCCATAATATGCACAGAGTCCAGTTCCTTAAGTTTAGTCTTTGAAGCAGATGAGTATACTTGGCAGCCGTAGTCTAACTTAGGTAAACTTACTGCATTATAAAGCCTTAACAACGATTTCTTATCAGCACCCCAATTAAAATTAGATACTACTTTTAAAATATTTAGTGATCTCTTCACTTTCACTTTTAACTGGTCAATATGGTTATTCCAAGTGAGCTTTTCATCAAATGCCATTCCTAAAAATTTTGCTTCAGTAGAGTTAGGTAAAATAATTCCATTTAAGGTAAGAGTTGGAATGGTTTCCTTAGTTCGGCGTCTGCAGCACCGAACAGCAACAGTTTTAGATTCGGAAAATCGAAACCCTTGCTCATTAGCCAACTTGCTTACTTTATCGATGGCTCTTTGCATGAACCTGCTAGTAGATGCTGCATCATATCCTGTGCAGTACAGAGCCAAATCATCTACAAATAAAGACCCTTTTACAGGTGATAATATCTTTTCTAATACTCCATTAATGGCAATAGCAAAGAGAGTGACACTAAGGACACTACCCCGAGAAACCTCCACTTCTTGTAAGAAAGGTCGTGATACATGATTCCCAGCTCTTAACCTTATATATCTTTCTGATAAAAACGAATTTATAAATCTGATCATTTTTCCTTTAATGCCCATCTTATACGACTTTTTTTATAATACCATAACGCCATTTGGTGTCATATGCCTTTTCCAAATCAAAGAAAACTCCTATTGTTTGGCACTGTTTAGCAAAACCTTGTTGCATTTGGTTTGAGAGCGTGAGCAAGGGATCTAGAGTAGATCTATTTTTCCGCAAGCCAAACTGGAATGGAGAAAGCAATTTGTTTGTTTCTAAGTGCCATACAAGTCTGGTGTTAATCATCTTTTCCATCAGCTTACAAACACAACTGGTGAGAGCTATTGGTCGGTAGCTGCTGGTTAAAACAGGATCCTTGTTTGGTTTCTTCACAGGGAGGATTAATGATATATTTCCAGCTCTTAGGAATAATACCAGTTTCCCAGATTTCATTCATTATATCTAAAAGAAATTTCTTACTTTTCTGGGAGATGTTTCAGCATTTCATAAAGCATTTTATCTTCACCAGGGGCTGATGGTATGGTATTCTGCAAGGTATATTTGAGTTCCTGCGTGTAAATTTTGCATTGTATGGTTCAAAATTTTCACTTAAATCAAGAGAAATCTGGGCATTTCTAATGTCTTGGAATTCTACAGAATAGTTCTCACTACTCGATATTCTCGAGAAATTTTCTCCTAATTTTTCTGCCACCCTCTCTGGTTGGGTGATTAAGGGTAGGCAGAGGTTCAGGGACAAACTTGCCATTTAGTTTTTTTATTTTCTTCCAAATCATTTTGGATGGTGTTTTTGAGCTAACGCCCTTAATGTAGTACATCCATGACTCTCTTTTTACTTTTTTAAAATATTTATTTTGCTTGGCCACAGCACGTTGGTAAATAACTTTGCCTTCGGCAGTTCCACTCCTCTTATACTTTTTGTAGCATTTTCTAGTGATCTTTCTCATACTACTGTAGGTTTTTTTTCCACCAAGGAACTACTGGTCTAGAGGGCTTCCCTTTTGTTGTTAGAATAGAGGCAATTGCACTGCTGATGGTGCTGTCATTGAAGTAATTATATGCCTCTGAGATGGATGGAAATGATTTTACACTCTTGTCCATGAGAACAGACTCATTAAATTTCTTCCAGTCTGCTTCATCTACCTTCCATTTGGGAGGTGACTCAGAGGGCTGAGTCTTAACTGTTTTTATATGAATTGGGAAGTGGTCACTCCCATTTGAATATTCATTTACTGACCATTCATAATCAATGTGAACACTAGATGAGCTAAAGCTCAGATCGATAGCTGAATAAGTATTAAAGTAGATGTTATGGTAAGTCATGGCTCCATTATTGAGTATAGTGATATTAAGATCATCCATAATATCCTCCAACATCCTACCCTTGGCATCTGTCGTGTTCCCACCCCATATGGGGTTGTGAGCATTAAAATAACCAAGCAGGAGGAAAGGAGTAGGAAGCTGATTGATCAGTGAATGAATATCATTATAAGTGAAATCCAAATCAGGAGGATGATAGATGGAGCAAACTGTAATTTGCTTGTCTAAAATGAAAGTTACTGCTACAGCTTGGAGATGAGTATTAATTGATAGCAAGGAGTTTTGCGATGACTTACGTGTAATAATTGCTGCACCTCCCTTAGCTCTATCTCCGACTGATGGTGGAGAATTATATATGCTTATATAAGCTTAGTTTCCTGGAGACACACAATACCTGGGCTATGGTCATGGAGCAGTACCTTCAGCTCTTCACTTCGAGCCCTAAGACCTCTACAGTTCCATTGTAGTATTGACATGAAAACTATTTTTTGGGCTTGGTGGAAGGCCCTTTGAATGGAGCCTTCTCGTTTACTCTCTTTTGTTTATGAGTATTATCAAGAGATGATTTGGAAAGGACTGGTCTTGACAGGTTTGGTTTATTATCTGTTGATTTACTGGTGTCATTTTGTTTCCCTTTCTTGTCAGTTTGCTTAAACTCAGGCTGGGGTTCTTGCATCGAGCTTAGTACTTCATATCTATTACTAAGTGATGCATGTTCAATTGGAGGAGAGGATAAGGCGGGAACGTCTCCTATTTTGGTGATTTTGCTCCTCAGTCTCCATTAAATCAGGAAGAGACTCTGCCTGAGACAATTCCAAGGTGGTTGGGTTAAGTGCCATCTTATCTTCCCTGGAGGCACGTGCTCTAGCCTCAACAGGCCAAGCACCTGACCCAGATGGCTGGGCCACTACCACAGGGGTTGATGAACCTGTTACATTAGAGGGTGCTACCACTGCACCCCTAGTGGTAGATAGGGGTTATGGCTTAAGAATTCAGCATAGCTCCTAGGTTGTTGACCTAATTGTCTTTTTGCAAAACCGATACTTATATGCTCTGCATTGACTTTATTTAGTGCAGACAGTTCATATTTGTAAATTTCACAATTTTTGTTATTGGATTTATGTAGCAGTTGACAATTACATTTTGCTTTTCTATTACATTTATCATGATGATGGACACCAGAGCAGTTTATACAAATTTTAGCATTTTCACAGTTTTTTGGTGGGTGGCCAAAATTAAAGCAATGATAGCACTGGTCTTTGCTGGAAAGGACGTACTCGTACCCTTTCATTTTCAAATATGACATGAGAAGGTACTTCTGAGTCTACAAAGGTATAAATGATCATGTTGGCAATAGCTGCCTTTTTCACTCTCCAAACTGAAGTGGGACTCATTTCTAGAATTTCTTCTTCTGTCATGTCATAAATGTATTTATCAAATAGTACTCCTCTCCTATACCTAAAGCATAAGTGGGGCTTGATCTTCGTAATCATTTCATCATTTTTTATGTCCAACTAGGTCAGCATATATGCTTGGGTTGTAGATTTGGCATGAATAAGAACGGTGTTCTTTCCAAAACGAGAAATATCACCGCTCTTTATTCCTCTCACCTTTTTCTGAAGAAACCTGGAAAATTTATAGTAGTTATAATTTTCCTCCTTGGCTGAAGCTACCACCCACATAGGAGGTTTAGGAGTCCTTATTTCTGCATTCTGCTTTCTCTCTGGTTTATCCTGAGCCCATTTAGATGGCACATAAACGTCCATGTCTTTGGGAACTTTGTCTGTTAAGGCTCCTCACACTGTAGCTTGACCTATTTGTATGGCACTTGTCATACTATTAGCCTTTAGGGCCTCATCATGGCTGCTAAAGGTAACCCACGCTTCCCATTTAGATTCAATATCAATAAAGTTCATCCTGATTTCTACAACAGTTCCAAATGATTTCAGAGCTGTCGGGATCATTTCATAATCACAACAGACTGGTAAGTCTTCGATATGGAGCACTCTTAAATTTTTCATACAACCTGGCTGTGTTGAGGATTTAATTTTGGATGAAGATTTCTTAGAGAAGTCCGTGTTCTTGCTTGAAGTCATCATCAATGAAGCGTGGCTAGAGGGCCCAGAGGAGGGGAAGTCAGGAGGGGGATCAGGATATTTGTTATTACTGCTTTTTGTCAATTTATTTTTCGAGAAGTCATCAACATTTGGAGAAATTTCAGTATCCAAGGTGGGGGCAGAGGTCATCATCTTTGCCAGAACAGCACCATCAGAGGGTCCAGGGGTACTCGAATCCTTATAAATGCGAGACATAAAGATTTGAGAGGGGTAAAAAAAAAAGAAATAATAATAAACCTGAAAACCGTAAAAAGACATCATCAGCCTTTCATGGGGACTATTCTTCCACCAATGGCACAAGTGAGAAATGACTCCCAAATGTCCATGTCCCTACCCTGCCCCACAGGGGATGGCACAACATGATTATAATGGCCCAAGTGTAAGCCAAACCTGCTTGCTAGGACTGAAGATATTACGAGAATACCATCATCCCCACTCTAATCGTGTTATGGGCAAACCGGATAGAATGCTGCTAGTCCTATCCACAGAACTGGTCCCCCCTGGAATACGTGGTCCAGCCATAAAGAATAGTTCTGTCTGATATCTCTCAGGTCTGAACATTATTGGGCAGCTGATGGTCCTACCATAGTTTCCACTATTTAGCTTCGGATATAAACCCAGTCCCAGTTATGATATCTTTTCCTGTTTATTAGGTCCAATAAATTTTAGCAAAAGCAGAAAATTCCACAAAATTAATTCAAAGAAATATATAATGGGACTCTTGGACTCAAATCCGGGAACAGATTCCTGGGGTTCAAGAGCCCCACCTCACCATGTCAAGGTGGTCCCAAATCGAGGGGGCTATATCAGTTATTACTGATTTGTCTTGATGGAGATTGATACAATGGTGTGGTTTTTCTTGGAGTTCTTGGCTAAGCCCAACATGTAGAAATGAAGTTTCGGAGCCATTTTCTCATTGCTGACTGAGTCATGTTGTTGGTTGTTTTGCTAAAGCCAGAGCAATAGTATTTCACTCAGTATTTGTTTTTAACTCTAGATGGTTATCTATCTTTTGGTTAATGTGATGATAAAGTAGGTGGTGTGGCAAAAAAGGATCTCTTGAACTTCTTGGACTGCAGGCCCTCAGGGTCTTGGGAATCCTTTGGTAGATCATTGCCTGGCAAAATTTAGCTTAGTTTGTAAGGGACCAATGTGTGGTCCCAGGGCATTGCTTGTGGTGAGTCAGCCATCGGACAAAACAAGATCCAACAAAGCATCCTGCTCCCCCTCCCCCCCCCCCACCGCCATGCATCAGCAGCAATCGCTCGAAGGAACGCAACTTCTTCCAAACAACATTTCTGTCATTGTTGTCTCAATTCATTTACAATCACCACTACTTGCATTGCCATGCAAGCATTCCGACTGTGTACTCATAATGTTCCACCGAATCTTCTGTATCAAACTTCATGTATGTTTCTGTTTGTGAAGACGCCAAATGCCTCGCCATTTCACACATATTACACTACTGCGTTGTATTCATTAATCTGTCTCGAATCTCATGCAAATGTTCATATGTGGAATTTCCTGGCCTTTCAATGGATATATGTTTTATCATTGTACATTTATTATGTCTCTCACAATCGCCATCTGTTTGTCTGTCCACAAGCACAGATGTCTGAAACATAATCTTTGTTTTGTCTTGTCTGTGTGTAGAAACTACTTTGTGGCTCACATCAGCCAATAACAACCTTGAAGATTCTGTACATTCATTCAGTAAGGAACCGGCAATAAACTAGACAACACCCAGCCAGTATATCACTCAATACCTTCCTTACAAACTTTCTGTTATTGTTTATTCTTGCAATTCAGTTAAAAGAGTCCAAGAAAAAATCCATTCCGTTAACGGACGTCTGCTTGGTTAAGAGCAGACAAAAATGAATAGCTAGGACATGTGTTAACGGCCCAGGTTCAAGGCCCATCTTTTATTGATGTATCTGTTTTTAGAACAGAATTAAACATCTCACTTTTCTTGAGATGTCTCTGGTAGCCGTGGCTCTTTCCTTGGGTCAGCAGATCCCTTCTCCATCGTCATAGGACTCTCACTAAACCTATCTTTACACAAAGGCCTACTGAAATGAGACTGATATACAAAACTAGACTTTATTGAGAACTTTAATTAAAGTGATTCTGCAAAAGCTACAGTCGGAAAATGGAGTGATTCACACATAACTAGAGGAGATACTGTCTCACAAGCAAGTAGGATAATGATTCTATGCCAAGCTATACCAGTGATTAACACCCTGGTCATCAAACAAAGTAACAAGGTCGTAATGACTACAATAAAAGTCATACCATATGTAAAAGTAATAACACCACTTCCAAATATTTGTCCCTCCCAGGAAAATGTTCGAATTCCTGTAGAAAGAAATATATCATATTAAAACCTGAAATTAATATTCATATTCAAAACAGAAAAATACGTAAGGAAGGCACAACGGGATTTCACTGCAGCACTATATAAAGTCTGGAAAATATGTGTTCATGAGTTATGGTACTCACTTTCTATGGTCACTAGATAGGGTATTTTCACGGTGGTGGTCTTTAAACGCTCACGAGGTAACACACACACCACTCACCAAAACCAAAGTCCTCCCGTGAGTCAATGCTATTCCCGTTATATATCATGGGGGATCGCACATACACACACACACCTCCCCGGAATCTCATCGTTTCCGGTGCATTAGTTCAGTGACCGAACGAACACATTGTTTCCATGTGCTTAAAACGTGAACAGACAGCTCTCTGTATCTAACTGAGCAAACTTCCAATGTCAGCACAAATGCATTCGTCAGATCCCAAATGCATGTCAGACATTCCTCGCCGCCGACACCACCACCTCTACAGCGGAAGCACCCTGCTAGGTCATCACACAGTTCTTTCAAAGGTCATCCCCGTGACTGTTACACATGTATGAGGTTAGGCATGTTGTGTGTACAGTTCCCAGCTGAAACAAAGTCAGTCTGTGCATGGTTTTCACTCAGTGCACATCTCTGCTAAACTGTGTGTGTTTTTCTCATTTGAGTGCTAGTAATTGTACTGTATGTAAGTCATCCTGGCTTCTAAGAATGCTAGAGATACCAGTAAGGCAAAGAGAGGGGTAATATATTACAAAACAAAGGTGTCTATGAAGAGATTGAGAAATTATTGTTAATGTGGATAAATTAAACACTTAGCTGGTGATAGTACAAAAAGACAAGGCAATTACAAGCTGATATCTTAAAAAACCACTCCTGGAACGAATTTTTATACAGGTAGCACTGAAGAATTGAAAACTTAGTCATAGGTAGTTTAAGAAATAAAAAAAAAAAGTGTCGTGTACAGTGTGGTGAGGCATGGGAAGCTACCAGTTGTAACAGAGATGCTGCTATGAAATATGTTAGAGAGTTCATTTACTATACAAAGGCTGAAGGCTTTGCTCCTCAACAAGTGTTTCTTTTGTGATGAGACAGGTCTGTTTTGGAAGAAAATGGCAAACAGGGCCCTTGTCTAGAGGAAAAGTCACTGCCAGTACTTAAGCCAATGAAGGACAAGCTAACTCTTTTGGTCTGTGGAAATGCAAGTGAGGACCTAAAACTGAAACCTTTGCTTGTCGTCACTCAGAAAACAATAGGGTTTTAAGAAAAATTATGAAATGAAAAATAAATTAAATGAGGTGTGGAGGACAACACTGTGGCTTGGGAAACCAGGCTGTTTTTTTTACTGAGTGTATGAATGAGTGACTGGCCCACCATGAAATAACACCTTAAGGAGAAACAGTTGTCTCTGAGGCCCTTCTTATGATGGGCAAGGCTCCTGCTCAACCCTCCGGCTTGGAGACCAAGCTGCTACAGGAGTTTAAACCAGTAGGTCATATGTAATTTCAGAAAACTTCACCAAAGCATTATTCCATAGGTGCTTGGAATTGGTGTCTGATAAAGAGCAGATCCCAAGAGAATTTTGGAAGAAGCACTTCGACATCCACTGTTGTGTAAGCCTCATAGAAAAAAGCCTAGGGGGATGTTTCTTATAAGACCATGAGCTCTGCCAGGAGGAGATTGTGGCCAGATGCTGTAGCAGAAGGGGGTTGAAAGCTTTGAGGCTGAGCCTTTTGTGGAGGATATTGGGTCTCTGGGCAAGTCCATGGGCTTTGAAGTGACTGATGTTGATGTGGAGTTTGTAGAGTACAAATAAGAACTGTAGAACCTTCAGAGGGAGCAGTAGCAGACAGCAGCTAAGGAACTGTCTCCTTCAGAGGAAGAAAGTGTGTCTCTAGTTCATTAATAGGAGAAAATGTGTGCACATTGGGGGAAAGTGCAAGGTCTGCTTGAAAAATATTACCCTGACAAAGCTGTAGCAAACCATGTTATAAACCTGCTGAATGACAATATCTCTCACTTTGGGGACATTTTAAAATGCAGCCAAAAACAAAGTAGAGAGTGACAGAAAAGAAAACTTCAGAGGCACAGATGCCTGCTGTTTTTATGGAAGGTGACTCTTGTTTCCTAACAATAACATCTCTCCACCTTCTGTATAGGCCATTAGTTCTCCCAATTACAGAGAAAGTTAGAACAAATATGCATTTATTTTATTTACTTTGTTTCATCTATTTACTTTATTAAAGTTGAGTTAAAATGCTTTTATTTGTTGTAGTAATGGAGGCATAGAATGGATTATTCAATAACATTTTATTTCTTATGGGAAAAATATGCTTGGTTTAAGGACAATTTGGTTAAAGGACATCCTTCTGGAATGGATTAAACCCTTTAACCGAGGTATGGCTATAATATTTGAGGTTTTGATTTTAAATGTGTAAGAATATTGTAATTTTATTTCAGTTGATGAATTTACTTTTGAAGCTTTATGCATAACAGCGGCCCAAGTTTCTTGATTGTCCTTTCTAGGAAGAACTGGAAGAATAAATGCACCTGAAATTTGTTTCAGAAGAACACAGAGGTATATTAATTCAATATAACATATAACATGTTCAATTTTGTTTGAAGTCTTGCGAACTCTTTTCTTTTGTTATACATTGAGAAGCCCGAGTATTCTTTAAATGTTTAAATTTCAGCCGTTATCTGTTTTGTTATGAAAGGAAAAATTGAGTCCATTTCCTTAATATATAAGGAGGTACAGTTGGTAATGGTTGCACTACAGTTGGCTGGTGGCTAATCCACCATTTTTGCTTACTTTTGATGCAAAGGTCATCTTGAAAACACTGAAAGAAAATTTGACAAACATCTCATTAATATGGGTGCACAGTATGGTGAATTTTGGCATGATTGTTGTATTTGAAATGCAACGCTGTTACTGGAATGCAGCATCTTGTTGAATACTTTATAAAAAAAAAAAGGAAATGTCTGCCTTTTTTGCTCTAATGTTATTTATGTTTTATTCCTAAATGTAAATGCTATCTTTAAACACTGGCTGTTATTTTTTTCACTACTGTAACTGTTTGTGACTTTCAGATTGACGGAGATGATCTAGACATGAGTCGAGACTGGCTTAAGATGAAGCAAATGGAGAATGGATGTTTTCAGTCTGTAGGAAAAGTATTTCACAAGGGAATGAAGGTGAGGCCAATGCTTAAAAATTAGGGGATGGTACTCTACTCTAATACTTCAGCGTGCCAGTAATTAAAATTTTACGAAACTTCAGCACACCGGCAATTAAAAGTTTATGAAATATATGCTAAGATCATTATGTGGCTGTAAGTAATGAAAGTATTAAGTCTGAGTAATGTGAAGTCATTAAATTTTTGTGTGGTTTTACAGAACTGATACTGGATTATTCGATCCAGTGTGTCATTTTAAAATATGCTTTCAGTATCATTACATCCATTCATCTTGAAATAGCCTTATGTGTGGAGGATGCTTCCAGGTGTGAGGAGCAAAGAATTCTAAAATGAATGGTTCCACCAACTCCTTATTACTTGAGAGACTTGTTGATGCTCCTCATTTTACTGGGCACCTTTGGTGAGTGTGGACTAGCTGCCTTGCTCTCCAGGATTTTTCAGCATGCTTTGCCGTCAGCTAATTTCTACCATTGTTGGGTTTGAGTGTGTACTTGTCTCATGTTTATGATGTGTGGTTGGAATATTGAGTTATTCTACCTAAGTTTTCTTTTTTTTTATAATACTTATGACTTCATTTCTTATTTTGATCATTTTAATTTGCAATTTGTTTCATAATTATTTACAGTATTGATTTGCCTTAAACTACTGTTATTCAAATATATCACCACTTTATTTTATGCAATCAAATTTTATATTTTTATTTATGAAATTATAAGAAAGTGTTTGCTTTGCTCAGTTCAAGTTCTGGTGCTTACATGATATTTTTGAGCCTTGCTGCAACCTTTCACGTCTGAAAGGCCATTCTCGTTGGATATACTGTATGAGGTGTGCCACATTGTTGTCACTGCTCCTGAATGTTCCGTGACCCTTTGCTACCATTGTCGTAACCATCACTATTCATTCTACCACCCCTCTTTTTGCTGTTTGCTGTGGGCTCAGCTGCTCCTGTTTAGTGCCTTTGGCTGGGATGTTGTCACACTTCCTTGGCTTCTCCCAAGTGTTTGGCCATTCTAGTCTGTATGTCTTGCCATTACCATGAGCAGTCATCAGTTATCAAGTTTTCAAAGCCCGCTTCTTTGGTCTCAAGTCTCATTGTACTCTTGTCCTTGATGTAGCTTCATCCCTCACTGATGTTTCTCCCAGTGAATCCTGTGCAACTGATGTTTCTTTTTGCTCCTGCTGCTTGCATTTGGTCTTTTGATGGTTGTTGCTTTTCGGATTCCCATATCCTCAGATTTTATGATGATCGTTTCTGCCTCTTCTGCAGTGCCTCAAAGGTCTTCCTGCCATTGATAGTGACTTTTCCTGGTGCCTTCGATGGTTGCTGCTCCTCCTGGTTCTTCCCCCTCTCGGTCTCTGTCTGACACAGGCTTCCTCCTTCTGTGTATTCCATGCTGACTTGTCTATCTCTTAGGTCCCTTGCAGCCTTGTTCTCCTGCTATTAACTTGTACCCCATTTTAATCAGACTTCATCCGGTAGCTGCCCTCTACAGTGTCCTTCCATTCAAACTTGCTTGCTTCCCTTTATGCCGAGTTCTTTGGGCTCCCTCGCACTCCTTGAATGCATGCTCTCATATTCTTTGCTGTATCTAGACTGCAGGCTTCCTCCCTCTCCTTGACTGCTTGTTCTGGATTTTCCTCTCTGTCTGGACTGTCACCTGCCCCATCTCCATAGTAGTCCTTGTTAGCTCTTCACTGCATTGTCCCAAGCTAGCTGTATCTGAGTCACATGCTTGCACTTTTCACACATCTGACCCCAGCCCTTCAGGTCTTGGCATCCTCATTACCAAACCCCTGAGAGGCTTTGGTTTGATTCTGCTCATGTTTCTGTGGTGTTGATAGGGATCACAGAGGAGAAGACACCCACCTTCCATGGTCTACGAGAGCTCCATGGTGACCAAACTAATATCACAGAATTCTCTTCTAGTTGGTCTTTTTGGCCAGGTATTGTGTCGTGATGATTAACATATATTAGAAGTTTGTGATTCTTGTATGTGGCGAACAGGTCCACTTCCAGTTGTGGAAGCATGTTGGCTATTGTTTGAAAAGAGTGGTTGCCCAACATCCACTCTGTTGAGGCTGTCGTTTTCCTTGACAGAGAGTCGGCTATTCCAATGAGACACCCTGTGAGGTGAAGTGCAGACAGGTGCCACTTCCTTGCTTGCGCCATCCGAAGGATAGCTAGCATTATCATATTGAGAGGAGGTGAACATGATCCCGACCTCTTGATGCAAGACATTGTAGTCATGTTGTCTCTCTCTCTCTCTCTCTTCTGGAGGTGTGAGTTTTTTGAGAAAGAAAAAGACAGCCATCAGCTCCAGGAAATTGATATAAGAATTCCTCAGAGTAGCTGACCACCTCCCTGCCACCTGACGATCCTCCCAACCCATCAGTGTGAATTGTCATCTCTACAGATGGGGGAGTCAGGGTGACCAGTTTCACCAGAGATTCCTTCCGGGTCCAAGGGCGAAGTATCTCCCCAACTTCTCTAAAATTTTGATGAGGTTGGTCTTGCATCATTTCTGTTGCATGCGATAGCCAGAATTTGTTCACATTTTTAGTTGCAGTCTAAGTATTGGATCTATGACTGATGTGAACTGCAGAGCAGGCCCATCATACGTTCTAATTGCCATCTGGGAACTCTGGCCTGTGCAAGGAACCTTTTGAGGACTTGCCTTATTCTGTTTTGAGCATGATGGGGAGAGACAACAGGCCATGGAGAGTATCCCAACACAGTCCCAGCCACTGAAGGTGTCTGCCGTGTGTGAGGCGGGATTTTTTCCACTTTATTATAAAACCTTTGACTGCAGTCTGTTGACCATTGCTCTTAGGTTTTTCAACCACTTTTTCTTGTGGGCCCCCAGATCAACCAGTTGTCTAGGTAGGCTATTAGTTGTTTTCCTTTTTATTTGAGTTCTCAAACAAATACTGTTGCTAATTTAAAAAAAAATCTTTTGGCAATGTTTAGCCCAAAGGGCATGACTGAATCTGTACGTATCTTTCCCTATCCGGAACCTTAAGAAGGGGCAGAAGGGAATGGCGACAGGCACGTGCTGGTATGTATCTTTTGATCTGTAGAAACTGTCCAAGGCCCTCTTGGAGTGATTGAATGTACTTGGGCAACAGTAATCAGAAACTTTTGGCAAACAATGTGCTTGTTCAATGTTGACTGGTTGAGGATCACTCTTCTTTAGGAGGAATCATTTTTGGGGACACTGAAGAGACGTACTTGGTGGCAAAAATACGCATGTTTCTCTATGACCTCCATTAACAGGGCCTTTCTGCCCTTAATCTTCCAGAGAGGGGTCTGGTTTTTGGAAGAACCCTTTAAAGGAGGGGGAGGGACGAGACCGTTTCTACCCCAGCCCATTGAAAATAATGCTGTCCCCCCAAAAGGGAAAAATTTCCATTGTCTGTGATGTCGTTGAAGCCCATCCCAAACCATACAATTCCTATTGGTATCTGCCTCTTCCTCTCCTTTGCCTTTGATAGACATTCCAAGTGTTGCTTTTCCTTATTCACCCTATAAGATAGTTTTTGGACCTTGTGAAAAGGATGTCTTTGCTGTTGTTGTTGTTGTCCCTTTGTAGGGAATTGTCCCTTCTGACAACCTACCTGTTTTTTGAGGAAAAATTTGGGGTTGACTGAAGGCTTATATGATTTTTGATCAGAGAGAGCCTTTTTTGGGGATGGGTAAAGGGAAATTTTGGGTTCTCTGTTTCCTGAATTCCTCTTTCCCCAGAAGAGCATACACTGTACAATTTTGTTGGCTGGCTTGCTTGCGAGTTGAGCCACAACAGACTCCTCAAACACATCCTTACAGAAGCGGTTAGAATGTATTAATGCAGTGACACTGGAGAGTGATTTGTTGGGGCCCTCCAATGCTTCCATTTGCACTAGAAAGTCACAGAGTGCTTCCCATAGGGTTCTCATAAGACTTTTGGCCTCAACAGCAAAAATTGTCCTGGAATCTTCTGGAAGCCTTTTGGTGGCAACTTCCTTCAAGGTGGTAGAGGTAATAATGCTAAGGAGTTGGAGCCTAGCATAAAATTCTGATGAGGCTGTCCCCTCTGTGAGTCTTCTCATAGGGGTCCCAAACTGCTGCGTAGCCATATCTAAAAGGTGGAGTTTCCTGAAACTGGGATGACTGTCGTAAATGGTTTTAATTTTGCCATCGTCTCGTTTTTAGTCACTACAAATTCTGAAAATCTGCCTTCACATCATTAATAATTTTGAAAGTGAAGGGACAGAAGGCTTGGGCTACTTAGTGAGCAACTTGGGTCTTAACCTGGTAAAGGGTGTTTTTTTATGGTTTTTAATGCTATAGTCACAGGTAAAAAAACCATTTCTGTTAGTGGTTTCTCCAAGTCTAGTGAAGACTGTACCAGGTGCCATCCTGTATTGGGGAATACTGCCCTGTTTATAAATTCTGCATGTACAACTTCGATCATAGTTTTTCTCTCATTAATTACATACTTGCCATTGGGAGATAAAATACATTGAGACGTCTTGCCGAGAATTATCAATATCAACAGGTGTGAGTATTGGAGCCCGTTATGTTTTGTTCTGAAGTTCTGTATTACGAACTGACCATTATGTTATTTCCAGTCAGAATTCTAACATTGGACCTTGTTTGTGCAGCATTTGTATCCACACCCACTTTTCGGTTATAGGATGCAGTACTTTTACACCTTGGGGTGCACTTGACTGACTTAATTTCCTTTATGGAATCATGCTTCATATCCCTTATATATTGCTGTTCTGTGGCAAGGACATCTTTGATGTTACTCAATTTCCTTACGGAATTGATCAAATGCCTCAAACTGTGTATCCCTTTTTGGGGGAGCTTGTGCAATCTAACTGAGCTTCAACAACTGAACTGTAACTGCCTATAAATCAAGGGGCAGGAGTCATGGTAAGTTACTATACCCCTCCGAAAATGTAGTTATTTCAGTCGGAGTTAGGTGGATCCTAGTATCCCTTTTGGGGGAAAGATCCTATTCAGCATCGATAGCTATATGGGGAATAGAATTCCTTCCAGAAGGTTTCTCCCATGGCTAGCTAAAATTTGTGTCCCTGATCCTTCTGGGTTCAGCAGGGCCATTTCAGCGCAATGTCCACTTCATATTCTTCAGTAAGAATGTCAGTCCCATGTAAAGATTCTTCTACTTACTCATCCCTACTGAACCCTAGGACCCATCGAGACAGCTTAAAAAGAGCTGTTTCGTCCTTAAAATTTGCCGCCAGGAGCATACTACAAATGTTGCATATATCTGGCGGTCAAGCAAATTTTTCATGTTTTTTCACAAGGCCTATGCTCATGGCAGGTGGTGTGGGCCATACCCACTGGCAAACAGTGAACCGAGCAATTTGCTATGGAACACTTGAGCTGGGGGTCCAGCCTAATGGTGGCCCTGTAGTGATATAAAACAAGTTGTTATTGGAAGCTGGTTAGTATTAATTGTTTTTAATGAGGGACACTTCTGTAGTTCCTCATATAGTTTCCATTTTACAGGTTAACTTGATTACAAGTGTTTAGTTGTAATACATTTAATTAAACATCTAAGGTTTAGGTTAGTTTTCATGCCTGTATACGGCTGTATTACTTATAGTACACTTAGTACTTTTGCAATAGCTATGTGAAATTTTTAATTCTAATTGTCATGCCATTCAGACTAATTAAAGTAACCCAAGCTGCTGTTTTATATGGCTTAGGTTAATGCTTCTAATATAATCTACATTAAGCTAAGAATAGAGGATTTCTTAGAGGGTTCTCACTTATCCTGTAGTGCTTATTCTAGGCTTATGTAAAACTTGAGGATATAAACCACTGTATAAAGAAAATAACCCCCTTATAATTTGGTTTTCTGTTTTATGTGGCTGAGACTACCCTTTTATCTGATACTTGGCCATTGCTGTTTTAGGCTAACAGTAGGATATTCCTTAAAAAGGGGTTCCTACTTAATCTGATTAGGCTACTGTATGTTCTAGATTTATATCACCTTTAAGGATATAGGCTACATAAGACCCTATTAGTATGTAGCCTTACAGGCATGCTACCGGGTCGTAAAAAATTAGGTTATTTTATTGAGCCTGGGATACTGTTTATATGTAGCCCTAGGCTTATTTGTGCTTTCTTAGCCTAGTATAGGGTATTGCCTAATCCAGATTATTATAAATCACTCTTAAATGTATAGGCTATATAAAAACAGAATTTTTCAATTATGTAACCATATAGTTAGGCTACTATTTCTTTTGGCTAACCCAGGTTGTTGTTTACTGTGTGTCCAATCCTATGCTGTTTGGTCAACTATATAAAACAGTAACTCACTAATGTGTAACCTTATAGCCAGGCTATAACTTTCTCTAATCTAGGCTACTGCCTAATCCAGATTATTTAATTCACACTTGAGGGTATGGTTTACATAAAACACAATTACCTTTGTATGTAGCCTTAAGGCTAGGTTACCATCTCATCCAGCACAGATTACTATTTCACTAAGTCCTAAGTTACATGGTCTAGGCTAATAATTTAATCCAAAAATGGGACATTTCATAAAAAGTTATCATTTAACTTAATATAAGATAATGCCTAGTCCTGGATTATTTAGATCATGCTTAAGGGCACAGGCTTATATAAAAGGAAAAAATTATACTAATATGTAGCCTTATTGTTAGGCCACCGATTTATTTTGCCCAGATATTGTTATTATCTGATCCTAGGGTCCTTGGTCCAAGCTAGGCCATTGAAGGATACGTAATCCAAGGACATAGGATACAGACAACATCCACTATTAATCTAGTCTAAATTATTCTCACTTACTGCTTAGATCATTGCAGACATCATATAATCTGAAAGGATTTTCTATATTAATGATAACTTGTGGAACATTTCTTTTAGATAAAACATTTAGTTAGAATTTAAACCAATTTTCGCTTTATGAAACTAGTAATCAATGAGCCGGGTTCCGGCTTTCACACACAAATTATCAATTCCAAAAGTTTAAAACTAAAACTTTTAACTGGAACTTAATATAAAGCACTTATCTTGATATTTTTGATGTTTCCATGATCCTTGCAAATGAAATCGGAGAAAAAAGTAGAAATTTTTTCGAAGCCCAGGTAATGAAGTAGCACGTTCGCTATTGGCCAACAGAAGGCAATGGCTCCCCGGTCACTGGTGACCTGGTCTTAAACAGCCCGGTTGTAAACAAGAGGGTGGACGCGCATGCGCAATAGTCACTCCTCTTTGCAGGTTCTTTGACGTTGGAAAAACTGGGTTCAGCTTCGCTGAAGATAAGGGAAAGTGCCCTCTTATCTTTGAGTCCATTACATACTCCATCACGTGTTATAATGTTAATCATTATGACACAATATCTGGCCCAAAAAAACAACTAGAAGAGAATTTTTTTATATTAGTTTGGTCACCATGGAGTTCTGGTAGACCATGGAAGGTAACTCCAAGTGACTACCTATCAAAAAAACCTGAATTTAAAACATATTTTGTTCTTCTTACTGTAAATCATCATTTGAAAGAATATTGCTCATGAAATATAATGCCTGCCCCAAATCCAGTAGTGTTTAACAATATTGTATGTTAGAACTTTTACTAGTCAGTTATTATTTGTTGCCAGTATTATCAAATAAGATTATTAGTATGATCACAATACAGTGCAGGAAATTACATGGAATAGGCTTGATTCAAGGCTCACTTCCCATAACCTCACCTTGATATGTGGTCATGTTTTAATTTGTTTCATGTTAATTATCTCAGTCCAAATGAGGTCTACAAGTTAAGTTATGCATAATAAAGGATTAATCAATAAATCATCATCGTCGTAAACATTATTTGCCATCCTTTCCGCTCGTGGTGACAAGACATGAATGATTTCTCTCATTTTGTCCGGTGCTCTTTCTGCCTGAACTCTCATTAGCTATAGGTCTTTGTCTGTCCCCATATTTATGTGATTTTCAGGGCCATCCTACAAGCCTTCATCCTACTACTATAACTATTGCTTTCAGAAACATCCAATGAAAGTGTCCGTCAATGCTGCAAGAAAGTTAGGTATGGTACGAAAGGCCTCATATATTTATAACAGTGATAAAATCAATGCAGCTTGTTTTAGGTCTTTTGTCTTTCCTTTACTAGAATACAGTACTGTTTTCTGGTATGGATGCCTCCTCCTGCCAGAGATTTATATCTTTTAGATGGAGTGGTTCGTGGTGGTAGGTTTCTGCTTCCTAATATTAGCAGTTATGACTTGGACCATCGACAGATGGTCTCTTGTTTGTCAATTTTTCATAAGTTGTATTTTAACTGAGATCTTTCACATTCTCAATTGATCCCTGATCCCCTTTACCGGGCGAGAATAACTAGGTTTGATGAACAGCAGCACCATTGTGTAGTAAATATGCCTCGCTGTCGAACTTCTCAATTCCAGAGATCCTTTATTCCTCCCACCGTCGGACTATGGAACAGCCTCTCTGAAGATGTCGTGCAAGTGGAACTTCAAAAGTTCAAACAAAGATGCAATGCGTTACTACCCTAATACTATTCTCCTTCCATTTTAATACATTATCTACTTATTAATTTTTTTTTTCTTTTTTAATAAGCAAGATTTCTTTCTGTATTTCCCTTTACCTGCTCTTACTTCTTCCTAATGAACACCATATTCTTCCTAAAGAACACATATTCTTTGGAAGCTGGAATTCAAGTCAATGGCCCCTGTGGGCTTGTTCCATATGAACAAAGTTCATCTTCTGAATAATGATAATAATTTTGACATGTCCAAACCAACTCGATCTTTTAGATCTCAGTTTATTTTCCAGCCCAAATCTTTCCACCCATTCCTTATTAATAATATAATCTTCCTACCTTACTCTTCACCATAATGAATCTTGACATTCTACTGTCACAACTTTTCAAAATCTCTATTTTCCTTGTCAGTGCCCACATTTCTGCTGCATAGAGTAGCGCTGGCCTTATGTACCAATCATAAGCCTCATAAGCCCTTGCTGTCTTTACTAATGGGACCTTTTTAATAACCATTAGTATTGCTACCTCTCTCCATTTCATCATGCTATTTGTTTACTGACCTCTTGGATCTTGCTTCACAGTTCATTGCGTCCACAAGGTAACAGAAATGCTCTACTGCCCCAAGGATCTGCTCATCTGGCACAACACATTTCTTCTCCACTCTACCTCATTTTCCTTTGCAATACATTTCAGACATTAAAAATCTCTTACTCCATATGTATTTTGTAATCCTGAGCATTTCTTGTGACACCCTCTGTTACATTTAATATACAATACTGAGTTCTCTCCCTACATTTTCGCACAACAGTCAGATGACTGTCTGTAAAATCAACTACTTTTGTACAACATAGTCTTGACACTGGTCCTTTTTTCAAGACACAATGTGTAGTATGCAAATAAGAACTAGCAACAATAACACTGTATATCTATGACAAAGAATTTGCATAGACATATTCTTTGATGCAATTTTAATTTACCCAATTACAGTATTTATATTTGTTATTTTTTTCAGGGTGGCATTGAAGGTGCAGGGTCTCCAGTTCCTCTCACAGCTTATGTTTTGATATCTTTACTGGAATCTGGTGAGCCGCACACAAGCAAAGCTATCAGTGAAGCAGCCTTTTGCTTAAATGCTGATAAGTCTGAGAATCCATATACGACTGTACTCACAGCATATGCTTTAGCATTGTCACAAGAGTCAAATGCTGATAATGTTGTGCAAAAGATGATTAGTTTGGCCACAGAGACATCAAATTCTATGCACTGGGAGCTGCCCGAAGGATCAGGTAAAATTATTTATCTTTTGATCAGTAATGAACTGTATAAATCTCAGTAATCTTCCTGAGTACAGCGTACGCTGAGTTATTCATGACTGAGTTATCCATTATGCTATATTAGTTGGAGATTTAATGAATGATATAAATAATAAATGAGAATAGAGCAGCAATTTCAGGTAATAAAAGATTTTTAAAAATTAAGTTCCCTGATTCATACTGTAGCCTCCCTTCTCTTCAGATAAGCAATTATATCAGTAACGCTTAGATTGAAATGTATATATTTTATCAATCATCACAGGTGACCCTCTGACATTGTCTATCATTAATTACTCAATTAATGAAATTACTTATCGTCAACATAAGGACTTATTAACAGTATTTCACTTTTCCCCGAAATCCTGTATTGTCATAATGTTTAAACGAATGAATAAAGTTTCGAAGAGAAGATAGACAAAGAATGAAAAAAAATATTAAAGAGAGAGAGAGAGAGACTTCAGGTTGCCTGCCCAATATGGTTGTACGTGGAGAGAAAGAAAATGAGATAGATGGAGTGGGAGAAAGAGGAACAAGAAGTGAGAGAATTAATATTGGCTGTAATAGTGTAGCCGCTATTCGTCCTCAAAAGGGTTACACTCTCATAGTCCCCCAGGGCTCCATAGAACAGACCAACCAATTTCAAAGAATTCTCCTATAGTTGGCCTTGGCCACAACAGTGCTTGTGGACACAGCGATAGAATATGAATGACTGAGGACAAAAGGACTCTATCTCCTGTCCACAGCGACTGTGCCTTGGTTTTCCCGTCATCCTACTTGCACAGATATGACGACAGTGAGTATGTTGGCTATCTTCCTTATTGCACTCTGATCTGTCCAAGAGTTCACTAATCCCTAATTTTTGCTCCGAAGGCGTGTTTGACTGTGCATTTGTCAATCATCATAACTTTAAAGCTTAGCATAGTTTTAAGACCCGAGTGAAAAATGTTAGCTCCTTAGAATTTTAACAGGTAGGCGTATATTTGTTAAAGTTGGGAGCCAGTAGGTCTCCTGCAAGTTGAGAGGTCTAGATTAGATCGCTAGACTAGGCTGTAATTGCCATGGTGTTTTTTTCCTGTCTAACAAAGCAATATTTAGCATTAATGCAATACTGTAATATTAGACAATTTTATTATTGAAACTCATTTGTCAGTGACGTTTTAACATTGATCGATAATTCTTGCGGATCTGCTTCTAATGGGTATTACTCTACCAATAGTGACGTTACAGGTGTTGAGAAAAATTTTTGTTATGCTCTTCTCCTACAGGAATATAAAAAGTATTTTTTCGTAATTGTGAGCTTTTTCAAATAAATTTAAATCTTAAAGATTTTGATTTTATACAAATTTGGTCTGATAATTCCAATAATTATTGTTTTTAATTATGTACCAATTAATGTTGCCTGAGACCTTTCCCTGGTGCTTGGAAGTAGACCGGGTAATCAAAGTTATGAAATGTAATACACTGTATGGGTATCCATTTAGTGTTCTCTTAATTTAGTTTAGAAGCATTTGCAAGTAAATCCTTTAAGGCGGTGTTATTGTAGTAATTGTGAATTAATATTTTAACACATTACTACGATTCTATGGATATGACCCATTGATTATGTTACCACTCTGTTTTAGGTTAATAGTAGGGTGTTCCCCTAAGATGGGGTTCAAACTTAATCTGGTTAGGCTACTACCTGTTCTAGGTTTATATCACCTTCAAGGATATAGGCTACATAAGACCCTACTAATATGTAGCCTTACAGATAGGCTACTGAGTTGTAAAAGCTAGGCTATTTTATTGAGTCTGGGATACTGTTTATACATAATCCTAGGTTTATTTGCTCTTTCTTAGCCTAGCATAGGGTAATACCTAGTCCAGATTATTATAGATCACTCTTAATTTTATAGGCTATATAAAAACAGAAACTTACTAATATGTAACCTTATAGTTAGGCTACTATTTTTGTGTAACCCGGGTTGTTGTTTATATCCAATCCTAGGGTATTTGGTCTACCATATACAGTAAAACAGTAACTCACTAATGTGTAACCTTATACCTAGGCTATCACCTACTCTAGTCAAGGCTTCTGTCTAATCCCTATTATTTAATTCACACTTAAGGGTTTGGGTTACATAAAACAATTACTGTACCTTAATAGGTAGTCTTAAAGGTAGGCTACCATCTCATCCAGCACAGATTACTATTTCATCTAGTCCTAGGTTACAAGTTCCAGGCTAACGATTTAGTCCAATAATGGGATGCTTCATAAATAGTTCACTTAACTTAATATAAAGTATCTAGTCCTAGATTATTTAGATCATGCTTAAGTGTACAGGCTTATATAAAAGGAAAAATTTTTTACTAATATGTAGACTTGTAGCTAGGCTACTGATTTATTTTGCCCAGGTATTGTTATTATCTGATACTAGGGTCCTTGGTCTAAGCTAGGCCACTTAAGGATCCATAATCCTAGGTTAAAAGCTAGGCCACTTAAGTATACGTAATCCTAGGTTGTAGGCTACAGACAACATCCACCATTAAATCTAGTCTAAATTATTCTCACTTACTGCCTAGATTATTGTAGACATTGTATAATCTGAAAGGAATTTCTATATTAATGATAAGTTGTGGAACATTTCTTTTTAGTTAAAACATTTATTTAGAATGATAAATTCTTTGCAATAATTTGGGCTTTACAAAACTGGCAAAGCGCCGACCATTGATGGCAAGAAACGCCGTTTTCCCGGGGTTGCCAAATAACTTGATAGTCAAACCGCGATACAAAGCCTTAAAAACCGCGGCAATCGCCTGAAAAGTAGCCCAATTTTTTATCCAACATGAAACGGTGATTGGATAGGGCATTTTTACTACAATTACAGCTTTTTCCACATCAGTTTATTACCTCCCCAATGTGATCAACAGAATTTATTGAGATATGGCAAGCAAACATGCACACGGAAAGTTTCAAATCCGTAGCTTTTTGGTTGATGCCAGTCTGCTTGGTTTGCTGAGATGAAGTACTGGCCAAAAACCTCGTAACATTGCTTTCTCTTGTCTTTACATATGATTTATGGGTCCAAGTATTAGCAAGTTTCATTAAATCTGAATGGTGAGCTCTTATGACAGCATTGCAAAAACGACATCGTGCTTTTGTTTCATCTCCAGGAACACTTTTAACCCAATATTTCAAGAATTCCTCACTCTCCCATTTAGGATTATAATGTTTCATATAAACACTAAAATTGCACTTTTTTGGCATCTTAACTTAGTCAACCTTCTCACTGAATGGGAAAAATGAATCTGACCAGTGACTCATATTTCGAAATGAATTACTCTTCACGCCTCAATTCCTGTTTAGTGTCTAGACGGCGACAGTCTGATCAACCAACTAGTAAGACGAAAAATAACTGTAATATTTCATTATTATGCTTTAACAGTATTTATTAAAATCCAAAATAGAGGTAGATTCAATATACGTCTTTCCGTTACAATAAATATGAAATATTATGTTTGTAAAGGCCTATAAAACGGATTTAGTGATGCCGCGATTTTGTGTCACCAAAGTAGCCCAATTTTAGGTAAGTAGCGGCACCATTTCATAGGCCGCAGCAAGCAGTTCAAAAGTAGCCCAATTGGGTGGGTAAACCGCGGGTTTGGCAACACTGCCGGGCGACGGTTTTCCAGCTTTGACACACAAATTGATTATTAATTCCAAAACTTTAAAACTAAAAGCCTTAACCGGAACTTAATATTAAGAACTTATATCATTATTTTTGATGTTTCCATGATTCTCGCTAATGAAATCGGAGAAAAATTTCAAATTTTTTCAGGGCTTTAGTAATAATAAATTTTACTGTGTTGACCAAAAAGAGTAGTGGTTCTTGGGCCCCGCGACACCATGGCAGAGTAACAGTCGCATTAATCACTTCCTCTTCTAAGCAGGTTTTGATGATGGAAGAACCTGAGTATACAGCCTCGCTGTAAAGATTTGGGAAAGTGGCCCCTTATTTGTGAGTCCATTATATACTCCATCAAGTGTTACAGCATTTATTGCAATGACACAATACTCGGCCGCAAGGCCAGCTATAAGAGAATTCTTTGACATTAGTTTGGTCACCCATGGAGCTTTGGAAGACCATGGAGGGTAACTCCTTGAGGATGAAACAAGCCACTAAGCTATCAAAAAATTTAAGAAAAGAAGTTGTTCCTCCATGGTATAGAGATGCCCTTCCTATGGGACATAACCCCCTTCAATACAAATGTTTGGTCTTTGGTTTTGATTGTTGTTTGTTCCTTTGTTTGTTTTTTCGTTAAATTTCATTTTCCTCTTTCTTTGCAGTGTTTTTCATCTTACCACCCACTTTCATATACTCACACCATGGTTATGGGTCTAGATGTGAGGGGTCTTATGCATGATGATAATATTCCTTTGGAGCTAGAGCAAAATGTTGGATATTGAAATTAAAAATTGTTCTCTTAGTATTAGAAACTGCTAATGTAGACTTATTTATTTTTTCTTTTAATTATTTTAATTTCAGCATTTGTTTCTTTAAAAAGGTATGAGTGATGCTGTTGCAGTAGAGACTGCTGGCTATGCTGTTTTAGCAATGATGACTCTTGACCATGAAAAATATGTAACTCAAGCTAGAAAAGTTGTTAAATGGATTTCATCCAAGAGAAATGGTCAGGGTGGCTTTATATCTACCCAGGTAAGATGTACAAGAACCCCTTAGAGCAGAGTTACATTGTAAAAAATTTGTAAAATAATGTTAGTACTTTGTAGCATACAAGTCTTAGCTTTAGGTAATGCTGTACTGAGAGCACTAGTTGGGAGTCAAGAAATTCAGAACCAAGTAGTTGCTTGGTAAAGTGGTTAGTTGCTTGGTAAAGTGGTTATTGGAGGGTTTGTGCATTCAGGAATTTTATAAGTGCTCTGGTAGAAAATGTAAACAACTTTTAACAGTTGTACAAGCCATTTATTAGGTATATATGTAGTGTGTATACACTATTGTGAAATATGACATTTTTACAATAAAATAAAGTTTTATATATACTTACCAAGTAATTACATTGCTATTAGTTCCTACTGTTCGCGGCAACTCAAGTTTTAAAAATTTTGCAGTAGCACTCATATTGTTTGGTGTAGGTAACAGACCCTGCCCACTCTCAGGAAAGAATAGGTGCAACCGGCTCAGGTATTCAATTTGCTCATGCATAATGTCCATTAGAGGGGAGGCAGGAGGGCTCCAATCATGTAATTACTTGGTAGCATAATGTCCATTAGAGGGGAGGTAGGAGAGCTCCGATCATCTAATTGCTTGGTAAGTATATATAAAACTTTATTTTATTATAAGAATGTCATTTTTATATAAATAGCTTACCAAGTAATTACATTGCTGAATCCCAAAGAGAAAGTAGGTGGGATACATGGACACTAACTACTCACAAACACTCAGTAATGGAGATGAATTTGAAATAGATAGGTAGCCAGCATTGGACAAAGCTTGTTGTAACCTTACCTGTTGAGAGAGCTACAGCAGATGGGTACTGCCTCTGGTTGGTGCTCATCATCAACCTGTAGTGGCGCAGCAGTAAAGCTGAGAATCGCTTCTACTTTAGTGGGTGCTTTGCTGCCACGGAGTACTCTGATGGTTGCCAAATGAGAAGATCTCTGACCGCCTGGCAAAGAGAGAAAGAGCGTGTGCCTCTTTGGTTCGTTATATAGGCCAACGCCATCATGTTGTCCGAGTGGACTGCAATTATTTTGTTGTGCGTCATCAAAGCAAAATGCTGAAGAGCCAGGTGTATCGCTTTCAGCTCCTTTACATTGATGTGGAGCAATCTTTCTTCTTGTGACCACGTCCCTGCAACTTCCAAGTCATGTAAATGAGCTCCCATAGCAGGTCTTAAGCATCTGAGAACAAAGTTAGGCTTGAGTTCAGAGGGAATAAAGACTTCCCTACCAGGAATCTCTCTTCTCCCAGCCACCCCCGAAGGTCCTCCTTGACTTCGGGAGTAATGGGGAAGACAAGAGAGTCTGGAGATGTCTTCATGCGCCAGGTGGCCTTTAGGAAGAACTGCAAGGGTCTCGAGTACAGTCTCCCTAACAGCACAAACTTCTTTATGGACAAAAGAGTGCCCAAGAGGCTCATCCATTCTTTGGCTGAGCAGGGAGGAAGAACGAGAAATTTCTGAATCATCTGCAGGCAGGAAAGAATTCTTCTCTGAGAGTCAATCATCGTCCTTAAATAGAAGATCGACTGAGTCGGGACTAGTTGTGAATTGGAGAAGTTGATCAGAAGGCCCATATCCTGGACAAGGGAGAGAGTCTTCTGTAAGCCTTCGGCGCAACGATTTCTCGACGGGGAGCGTAGGAGCCAGTCTTCAAGATACAGGCATATATTGATGCCCATCAAATGTAGCCACTTTGCTACTGGGGTGAGAGCCCTGGAACATGAATCTCAAGTACTTTCTGGATCCCGGGTGGACTGGAACATGAAAGTATGCTTCCTCCATGGGGATTGGATGTCTATCGTAACCATCCAATCCCCTTGATGAATGGAGGACAGCACTGACTGATTGGTTTCCATCCTGAATTTTGTGGTCTTTACGAAAAAATTCAGAGCACTAAGTCCAGGACAGGTCTCCACCCTCCCGATGACCTGGGTTGTAAAACTCCCTTCGAGTTCACGTCTTTCACAACTTCTATGGCCCCTTTTTTGATCAGAGAGGTAACCTCCTTTCACAGGGCCAAAAACCTCTGTGAGCCTACAGAGTAGCTTGTCAAGTTGATGGGCGCTGACGTCAATGGGGGCTTTGCGTTGAATGGGATTGAGTACCCCTCTCTCAAAACTTCTATCGCCCATGGTTCCACATTCTTGACTTCCCATTTCCTCCAGAAATGGAGAAGGCTTGCTTCCACCGGCAAACGGAGGACCGGATCCTCGCTTGCTACAAGAGGGTTTGGTAGGTGATTTGATGACTGTGCGCACTGCACGGGGCTTGGTACATGGCCAGGACTAATACCCTGGTCTGCTGCCGCAAAAAGGCCGCTGTTGCAAAGGAGAGGCCACCCTTATACTAAGAGGTGCCGCAGGTGTCTGAATCGGCTGCTTTGGGCATTTATTGGACTGCGTTAGCAAGTCTTGGGTAGTCTTCTTCTGAAGCTCTGAAGCTGCATGCTCCAAAGTAGCCCTGGGAAAAAGACTATCTTGGTCCAACAGGGTGATGAGCAGAGACAATTTCTGAGGAGTGGCTCCTTTAATGACAAATGAACAACCCCAGCTCCCTCTTTTTAAATGAACACCCCAGCTTCCTCTTCTTCAATAAGCCTAAGGCAAAGAGAGCAGCCAATTCTTGCGATCCATCACAAAACACCTTGTCCGCACAGGATAAAGCTCCTAGCCAGTCTGCAGTAAAATTGTCCGGTAGACCTGTGCAATCTTCAGTCTTCTTTGTCACAGCTCCCACTGTCCAATCAAGGAAGCTGAATATTACAAAGACTTTGAATAAGTCTTTCGCTAAATGATCCAACTCCGTTGACAAAAAGCCTATCTTGGCCGAAGGACGAGATCGAAGAAGAAGCTAAGTCCTTTTGTTCTTCTCACTGTAGTCAAAAGCTTCTTTAAAAGGCTCAAGGTGTTATTGAGAAGACGATGAATCAGTTCCAGAGAGGAGTCTTGTGCCACTGGAACATTGACACTAGACGAAACTGACTGCGTTGGACGATCAGCAGTAGTGGTATGAGATGTTAAATGCGTGCCAGGATGTGGCGCCAAATGAGGTGGTGAGTGCGGCAACTGAGTCTGGCGAGATTTCATAGAAGTAGTAGCCAAAACCAATGAACCATCAAAGTCCTGAGAACACTCAGTTAAAGTCTGATCGGGCACAGAACGCTTCCTGGTAAGAGGTCGTTTAGCAGGACAACCAATGTAGGACGATCAGCTCCAGACGATGGTTGGAGTGTCTGGCTCGGAGAGCGAGCTCTACTTCACTCGGGCGCTCGTAATCCACTGCACCAACGTATGTCACTGGGCGTCTGAGTGCTACCAAACGTTCGAAACGTACTGTAGTACCACCCACTGGCCACTTGATGCTAGCCGACTGCCTGGTGCCAGACGAGTGATCCCCATATAGGACAATCGGGCGCCAAACGGTGGTTGGAGCACTCGGTTCGGAGAGCACACTCACATCCCCTCGGGCACTCATAATCCACTGCATCAACATACGTCACTGGGCGTTCGACTGCTATCAAATGTGTGAAATGTACAACAGTATCACCAACTGGTGGCTTGATGCCAGCCAAACGCCTGGCGCCAGACGTGCAATCAGCCATAATACTGCCTCCCCCGGGTGCTCGGCTGATACTGGCTAATCGGCATTCTTCTTAAATGCGAGTTGCAGTACAGACAACTCGGGAGACATCGGGACATCTTCCTGGTCCCAGAAGCTGCAAGAAGGTTCAGAAATCTCTCCTAGATCTCTGGAACGCTTACACGCAAGCAGAGGATTGCGCCCGGGAGCTGCTGTCTTTTACAGTGGTATGACTGTGCCTCCTGCCCACGTCGGGATCGGGGTCCCTCGCCAATACGGCGTGCACATATACTCGTAAGCTTTTTCAATGGTTGTCCATCGAAAACTGCAGACAGCAGGATCGACTGAGGAGTAACTATCCGGAGGCAAAAACCCCTACAGACTCCCATGGACAGACAATATGCCTCCTCCCAGGTTTAGGGGAGTCTGACAAGGACCAAGCTTAGGAGATCTGTAAGACACCTTTCCAGTGGCTGTCTGTCGATACCTGGGATCGGCAACAGGCTTGACTGAGGGGGGGCAACTACCTGTGGGCAAACCCCACCGACCTCCCTTGGACGCTTGGTTTGCCTCCTACCAGGTTTAGGGGAGTTTGACAGGGACCTAGGTCTAGGAGCATCGGTGGGACGAGTAGCCACCTCCTCCACTGACATGACACTTGCACTAACACTTTTGTGCACTCAATTGATTCATCAAAATCTTAACAGATGGGTTGTGGCATCTACCATAACACCAAACTTCTTATCTACTCAGACTTCAAGGCTGGCTAAGGCACTAGGATCGGAAGGTAGGGAGCCAGGTAAAGGAGTTACAGGTAGAGATAGAGGGCTTGGAATAGTTGAAAAAGCTGTCATAGGAGTTGAAAGGACAGACACCTCTGGAGAATGCTGCAACCTAACCTTGGCTTTAGCAGCCGCCTTTCTCTCTCTCTGTCTCTTTGAAGTCTTGCTAAATGAGAATTTAGTCTTCCATTTCCCCTGATCCCACTCATTACGTTCTTAATGTTAGGAGAATAGTTTTGCCCTCTACAAGAGGTGCAGATGTATGAGTGTCATACCTAGCAGATGTCAGTCTCATCTTGCAGCCCTTGCTGCAATACCTAATACTATGAGCACTCGAGTCTGACATGTCCACTCACAGTTAAGGAAAAAAGCTGATTAGCGCTACCAAATACTACAATGTACTTCACCAAATTCGGCAATGTCTGCAAACAACCAGTGAAAACAAATCAAAACAAAAGCTACCCAGTGACTAATGTTCAGTCAATGAGCAGCAGGAACGAATTGAGTACCTAAGCCGGTTGTACCTATTCTTTCCCGAAAGTGGGCGGGGTCTGTTACCTACACCAAAACAATATGAGCACTACCACAAAATTTTTAAAACTTAAGCTGTCGCAAAAAAGTAGGAACTAATAGCAATGTAATTACTTGGTAAGTTATTTATATAAAAATGAAAATTTATATTAAAATTCATACTCATCCATATACAAGTACAAACCTTAGTTTTACTTATGTTGGGTAGCACTGTCTTGAAGTAAAAAAGGGTTCACACCAGGGAACTTCATGACCTCCCTCAGCATCAGATACACTTGTTGTAACACAATGGCAGAGGAGATGAAGCACTTGTAAATTTTTTGCTGGCTCCCCAAAACATATGAATGTACCCTAGACAGTATATGTTCAAAATACTTTTACCCAATGGAAGACCTCTGTTTGTGGTGCCCTGTCCTCTTCAAGTATATCCGTAGTGCATTAATGTTAAAAAGTGGGAGCCTGTTGTAGTACTGTACAGCCTTTTGTTTAAAATGCAAGAGGCATAGTTACATTGTCTTAGCAAAACTCATGAAATTAACTTGAACTCTTCATGCAACTTTCAGCTTTCACCTCTTTGTGTAGCTTTCTAATAAGTGGTTCACATATGCTCACTTTGAAGAAATTTCTCAAAGATTATTTCCTGAAAAAAAGGGAGGGCTCGTTGTGAGATCTTTTATGTTTGTCGATGTTGGTAGCATTTGAGACTACCAAAACAAGTGATACAATGAACCTTACAAAGTTGGGCAGATGAGAATTGGAAGGACTCATTAGGGAAATGATTGCACTATATCATAGTACAAGATTTAAGAGGAAAAGAGTGGCAGGTATATCAGAGAGGTGAATATTGGTGTCCATCAGAGATCAGCACCAAGTCTCTCGTTCTTAATACAATACATAGGCTCCTACAAAGGAGTGCAGAAATGGAGGTCCTAAGAGGTGTTGTATGCAGGCTTCAAAAATGGAAGAGTAAATGAAGAAATAACATGAACAGTGTAAATAAAACTAAGCTTAGCTAAAGAGAAATTCGGTCAGTTGAGTGGATGATTATGGATACTGTGGGAGAAGTGCCGGAGTGGATGCAGTACTGTAGTATGTATTGCTCGTAAGTGGAGTGATATTTTCAAGATCTGGTAGTGTATAAGAAATGCTAATTGTGAAGGGATGAAATTCTTGGATATACCGATGAAAGTTCTGTAGGATATGCTTTTGTTTTCTTAATCTACAGAATAAGAAAATGCACCTTATGAGACACTATGAAAAGCTTCACACTCCAAATATGAATTTCTCATGGTCTTCAGAACGTGTTTTTCTTCTGCTCGTACTTCTTGGCCTTGGGAATAAAATAGGAATCCTGCGGTCAAGTGTTTACTTGTATCCTTGAATGATGAGATATGAGATATTGGTCCTTTTTCCCATGCAAGATGGAAGGAAGTAGTGTCAAATTTATAGCTATAAAGTCCTTATGGAAAAATGACAAATTTTTAAAGTAATTTGTATTTTTCCTAACAACAAACCTGAAGTCTTTGCATATGGGATTTACTTTCAGCACATGCTGGAGCCGGCAGTTTAACTTAAAACAAGGAGGATATTAGTAGTTGGCCACCGATGGAAGGGGAAGAATCCCTCCCAATTCACTTTACCTTTTGGCCCAGGAAGCAGAATGAGGGGTGGCTAGAGGTGGGTCATTTATGTAAAGACCTCAGGTTTGTATGTTAGAAAAAATACAAATTACTTTGAAAAATTGTCTTTTGTTCTTACACACACACAAACCCTCAGTCTTTACGCATGGGAGACTTACTCCTTGGTGGGAGGATTCTAAGGAAATCTCTGAAATGACTGGTAGTTCGCCCCACCTGGGACCTCTTTCCTGATCATGTAAGATCAAAGGAAGGAGACCCATGTTTCTGATCTGTTGTGCATGTGTGTAAGGTTCGACTGCCAGACTTCTGGGCCTTCAAATAAATGGAAGGTAACGTCATTGATTCAAAGATAAACTTGGATGAACCTATATTTTTGGAGACAATAAAGCTGAAGATAACCAATGGGTCTGTTCATTGTCACTCCCTCTCTCCCCTTGCTAGAGAGAGGGTAGGAGTTGCTTCTGTTAATCCAAAAAGAGCAAGATTCTAGACGGGATACTCGGTCATCTAGAACACTTGCATGCATGCCCGTCCAGCTTGTGACAGTTTGCTAACCATCCCTTAGAAGGGTATAAAAGAGAAGGTAGGAAGCCAATTCCACACACACCACCTCTTTTGCACCTGTATACCTTAGGCGAGATGCTACCTATCCTCAAGAGCTGGATGATCTACATGACTGCTGAGCAGCCACCACAAAACCCAAGGGAAAAGAGTCTGAGGATCTATGGGCAACGTCCCAAAGGTAAAAAAAAAAAAAAAAAAAAAAAAAAAAAGGAGCGAATGTGATCTGTTGTGACCACATTCCCGTCCTTAGTACCTGTCCAATAGGTTCTTCCTGAATGCTTGGGGCAGACCAATGCCCTTGACCTTATGAAATCTCGCCCAGAACGTATTGTTGTCCACCATGTCAGCTGTGGAGTACGTCTGTTTGATCATAAATAAAGTCAAAAGAAATGGAGCTCCTAGACACTTCTTGGCTGAGTCTGAACCAAAAACAAGTTGTCGGCACTTAGTTTGGAGGTGAAGTACTAAGTGGTAACGCAAAAGGCCTTCGGGCTCTTGGTAGCCTTTAGGGTCCCTAGAGATGGATTGGTCATACACTGTTGATCCCCGACAATCAAGCAGAAAGACGGGAAGTCGTAAGCCCAAGACTTGAATCATGGATGTGAAAGACGTCTCCTTGACGCTAACAGCACCTGAAGTTCCTAGGAGGTCACTTATCCAAGTACTGACATTTCTAACCATTGATGCGAAAGATGTCTCCTAGGTGTCAATAGCATCCGGTGTTCCCAGGTCACCTATCCAAGTACTGTACTGACCAGACCCAATTGTTGCTAAACTTCGCTGACAGGACGAGAAGCGATATCTTCAATCTGATGTGGTTATGTTGACAAATCTTAGTGATTTGAAATAATTTATTAACACCCAGAAAAGGAAACGGTAATCCAGTCATATTTCATTACTATACCAGTGTTATTGTTGCCAAATCAAGAATAAAGACTGAACTGATCACTTTCAGCATTGTAGGGTACAGCTAGGGTACAGCCCTTCGTGGTCCAGCAACTCCCATGATCCAGCACTCTTTTTAATCAGCTACCATTCGTTCTTGAGCAGCTGCAAGGGCGGCACCATGCGTCACTCAAGTTTGCAGATTTTTCGGAATTTGGAACTGAAGCTTGCTCCATAAATACACAAGCATAGTTTATTTTTAACAAAAACATTACATGAAACTTAAAAATATACAGCAAACAATAGAACCATAATTTGTGGATATACTCATTTATCATCCAGTGTGAGATTCATGACGACAAGTCTGGGTTTTTCGGAAGCCAGGTATACATTGAGGAATGCGGACGGAAAGGTGGTCACCGACCTGCGGATCCCTTGTCACGCATTTGGGAAAGAATTTGTTTGTTAGATGACATATAAATGAGAATAATTTGCGTTACAATAAACGCACAAAAGTGGTTACATACATCGGCGGAAATGCCGGACAATAATACATATGGAGAGAGACGTAAAAATATGAAATAACAACATGTAATATACATGACGTGATTAATGCAGAAATGAAGAGGCGCTTGAGCCTTTACACCAGTCTCATTTACCATGCGATCATTAAAATCATGATTTCATCATATACAGTACATCGTGTAGTGCAAGATGTATTTTCCTTAGATGAAGCTAGGCTAGGCTTTCAGTTTCGGTAGATACCACTGATAATGCATAGTTTATCTGAGTTAGCTTTTAACAAATGAATAAACCTGGAAGGAAAAGTTCATTAGGTTAAATGCAAATCTTCATACATTAAATCAGTATTACCAACCTTGTGACTTGTCTAAGAATTCATTAACAACCACTTACTACTGCATGCAAGACACTTGCATAAACAACAAGAAGTACCGATATAAACAATCAAATCGAGAAACAGCCATTTGCCGATGTCATTTACCATAACTAACACATATTTATTAAGGGTTGCATTACAGTTGCTGACTTGTTAAAAATTTGCTAATTTTCAATGACTTCCCTAAATAAAAATAAAATAAATCTTTATTCATTCTCCATGCAATGGAAAGGAAAGTGTTATGAAAGTATGCCACCAAATTTATGGTTGTAACTGTGGCTGAATAAACGAATAATGTGCAAGCCACAAAGCGTATTGGCAGAGGCAAAAGCAACATCTGATACTGGCGAAAACACACCTTTACTTCATTTAATTTACTGCATTTACTGATAAAGTAGGTTGCATTTTTAAACCCAGCTTTGGTAATTTACGTAAAAAATGAATCTCCAAATTCGTTTTCATTTAGCAACTAATGACTGTGATGGCATTAAAATGCAATCAGCTGATAATTTTAAGAATGTAGGCTAAACATTACCGGAATGCAAATGGCACCTGGTCGCTATGTCCATAAATTATAATACTTGTGATAGTAATATGACAATAATGCATGAAATATAATTGTATCCAGTATGTGAAACAACAATTTTATTAAATTATCATTATTCTTAATATAACTGTTACTTAACTTTTGCAAATGGATATCTGTTAGTGTAACAACCTAACCAGTCTCTCTCTCTCTCTCTCTCTCTCTCTCTCTCTCTGAACACACACGCGCACACAGACACACACTCATGTGCAGGTTTCAAGAAACAAAAGCTGCAGATTTTTAGGTTTTTGCTGAGAAAGAAAACCAGAAAAGTTTGAAGTGCCAGAAAACATTGAAAGGTGCCAGATGCTTATGGAACAGGCCAGAATTTTCATAAGGAATTAAACTTAATGAATGACAGTGTTTATTCATAAGCTTTGTTCTTCTTTTGATAACACATCAATATATGTTCTTCTTTTGACAACACATCAGTATATGTGGAATTAGGTGGCAAGACTTTGTTTACTTAGGGGGCTTTTTAGGGGTGATTTCCATAATCCAGCATTTCCTGTGGTCTGACAGTGGCGTGCTCCCAAGGGTGCCAGATTAAAGAGGTCAGACTGTAATGGAATTACAAGCAAGTATAGCAATATAATTTTTTACTTTACGGTCATTGAAGGTAAAAATCCCTTTAGGCCTAATATCAAAGGGAAAAACATTTAATTGGAAACTACTTCAGGAATAGCTCTATGAAATATATAATCTCTGAACCATATTTACCTTGATACCAGACGGTTACAGTTATCAGACTCGTAAATGTCACCAGACTGTAATGATTATCAAACTCATAAATATGTTCAATCGACAAAAGTATTGAATGTTATTTATAATTATGTTCCTCAGTTTTATTCATCATCATCATCAAAACCTTTTCACATTATGCTTTCCCTTTATGGGAGCAGATATATCTTTTTTTATATATATATATATATTTAGTGCTCACCTTCCTGATTTCGCATCCATTCTAGGCCCACGTGTGCGACATAGGCTCTTCTGGTTTATCACTGGTCAGCATCTTTGTCATTTTGCCTTTTGTCACTTCTGTAACTGATTGTTCCTTCATCCTTGTCTTCACATATTCAAAACCTGGAGAGAAATGATGATGACAGACCAAGCCCATACAATAAAGTTCTCTGTTAGTTTCTTTGTGGTGCATGAGCATTCAAGATATCTTACTGCAGGACTGAGTGCAAACATGAATGTTTCCCTTCCTTCTTTTGCTCCTTGTCGTCATCATCTTGCTTGTTCCTACTGGGCCCTAACCTATCATTACCCTTTCATATCTGCAGTACCTTTTGTACGTGTGCTAGACCCAGCCTGTGTAATATCTAGCAAGGGAGATACCTGCAAAGGTTGGGGAAGGGTGTGCCCCTTTACTCAATCTTCCCCATTTTCCTTTCAGCACCATCCAGCATCAGGTCATAGAGATATGAGCTAAGACTGGGAGTAAAAAGTAACAACCTCTTCAGACAATGCAGAAATTCTTGCTCCTTGTGATGCAGCAGACATCAAGTCCAGAGGATCCTACCCTTTGGAGCGCAATTCTGACCTGGACCGTTGTTTTCAAGAGGTCGTTGCACTCTTTTATGAGCTCAGTGGCTCTGGGGAGGTAACCACTTCTTAGCTTTATCTTCAGTTTTTCTGCTCTGAACGTGAAACCATCAGTAAGGCTACCTTGGTTTGAGCATTCCCATAAAGTCTTGGCTGAGGTAAGCCCATGATATGCACGCCAGCAGATCAGGAAAGTTACTCCCCTCCATTTTGATGCAGCACTGTGCTGCTTTACTAAAAATGTGGCCTAAAAAAAAATTATGATAACAGGGCCTTTCCTTAAATTATACTTGAATTGGTCATGATATCAACTATTCAAGCTATTTCTTGGCTGGACATATGGCAGGGTGTATAACCACCCTCTTTATGAAGAAGGATCTTCCTTCCCAATAATAGCAGAAGGCCAGAAAATTGCTTGTTATTGGGGGCTAAACCCTCGCCTTCATGGCTCATTAAGCCTAAAAAATACAAGTTAATACCATCTTCCATAGATGAGACACCATCCTCTCTCTGATTTTGAATTGGGTATCTCATGAGAGTTGGCTCTCTTTGAGGAATAGCTCCATCACTGACTATTTTCTGTTTCCATCCAGCAAAGGTAGAGGCAGAGGTCACCATCAAAAAGGAAGCTCCATGGGAGTCCCTTATTTTGTGAGCTGCTACTGTCAAGTTGACTAAGGGAAAGGGTGTTGACTTCTAGACTTTTGAAGTCTTCTCAGCCTAATCAACCAACCTCCCAAATGAAACCTCAGCAGTCAAAACTTTGGCAAGACCCTGCCCTTCCATCAACAGAAAAGGGAGTAGATATGGCCCAGTCCTTTTGCCCTGCCTTCTAAGGTTAATCTAAAAGAAGGGTTAGGAACAAAAAAAGAGGAGGTTCCTGTTGAGATTGACACTCCTCCACCTCCACTGCCACAGATAGGAGGGGGGCTTCTTTGGCTTTTGGATGGTGTGGCAGCATCTGGGAGCAGAGGAGTAGGTAGTTTTGGTTCTAAGGTATAGCTACCAACTACCCTTCAAGGACCACCAACCTCATCTCTCCCCAGTGCCAATCCTGTTCCCAATGTAACAACCACACCCGACCAAAGCCCAGATGGTGATAGAACTGTTGACCCTCAACACTTAACTCTTAAGGGACGGGCTAAATGTATATCAAGCACACCCCCAGACTGGGCAGACTTTAAGGTTGGCCAATTTAAGAAAAAAATACCTCAGTGGAAAGAGGAAGATATGCAAATGCACAGGGTGTAAGAAAAAAAGTTCTAAAAATTTTTCCCGACCTCCTACAGGAAGTTGAAAGTGACTATTTACAACCCTTTTGCAAGGCACTGATAAAATTATGTTAATTTTACCAAACTATACATGTTTTTTCTAATTTATTTTATTTTGTAAAATTACAATTACAGCTTGCACAATATCATAGCAGATAAGAACTAAAATCAGTAACAAATTCTGAGTATATTTGTAAAATATTTACGAGATTTACTTTGATGGGGAGATGCAGTAACTTTTTGTGAGGTATTCATGTTTTTTCTAATATTTCTTTGCAAAATTACAATTATAGCTGACATACTATCATAAAAGATAAGAACTAAAACCAACAGTAATCCCTGGGCATATTTATGAGCAAATAAATAAAAAGACATCCTGGAGCTGCAGAGATGCAGTACATTCCCCCTCTGAAATTTCAAGGCATACTGATCAATGTCTCTCCCATGCCTAGCTAATAGTTGTCATAAGTCGTTTATGGACCACTGAAGTGCTATGAACATCTTTACTGCTAAATTCACTCAAACAGTATGGTACAAAATGTGATTACTCATTTGAGGATTCCTCTCCATCACCCAAAACCTGTTATAGATGCTGTACTCATATGAGGATTCCCGTCCATTAAGGGTTAAGTCAAATAAATCCCCTTCATGATGGAAACTGCTGCTCATTATTGCAATCTGTTAGGGAGGTAGGGAGGCTATATGATCTCAGTCAACCCTCAGGATGCTAATTTTCATACCCCAATCCACCATGATTTGAGGAAGTTAATTTGATTCTTGTGCCAAGGGAACATCTTCCAGTTCAAAGCTCTTTGCTTCAGCCTGGCAACAGCCCCTCAAGTGTTCACAAGTCTTTGCTCTTGTCTCAAGTTGGGTCCATTCCAAAGGAATCTACCTCCTGCATTACTTAGGTGACTGGCTGATCTTAAGCCTCCAGAGTAGCAGTGTACTTCAGAGCAAACATCTTCTATCCCTTTGCTAAAGTGTTGGGAAGAAGTTCAGGCCGATTAGACAACCTCAAGGAAGTATAAAAATGCTTCATAAAGGAAAACAAACAACCAGCTCAAAATTGGCAAGCAGTTTTGGGTCACCTCACGTCCCTGGAGAAACTAGTTCCGAGTGGAAGGTTTCAGCTACATTCCCTCCAGTTGCAATTGGAAAGATAGTGGTCTTTCCTGGACAACCCCCTCCATCATCTGGTTGCTCTTAACCAAATTCATGAGGATTTAGTGTGTTGCATATTAGACAGAAATCTGCAGGGGACCTTACATTCATCCCCCAAGTTGTGTACACCTCTTGAGAGGGGTGGGGCACTCATCTGAGAGGAGAGTTCACTCTGGGAAATTGAGCCTTGACCCTTCAAACCTTGCACATCAGTATTATAGATGATGGCAGTAGTATGGTTGTACATTGTTTTCAGGGGCACTCACTGGTTATCATGAGTGGCAACATCACCTTAGTAGCCTGTATAAACAAACGGGGAAACAGTCCCCCCAGATTTGTGCCATGAGTAGGCATCAGTAAACTAATATTCACAGGAAAGAGATCATTGCCAATCAACTGAGCCAGTGGGGTCAAGTCTTCAGGACAGAGTGATCTCTACACTAGCCAGTAGCAGACAGCCTGTTTAGGGTGTGGGAACGTCTGGTGCTCAGCCTATTTGCCACGTGGTTAAACAACAAACTTACCATCTTCTGCTCCCAGGTCCCTGATCAGTGGGAAGCGATGCAAGAAGCTTTTCAACATCTGTGGGACAATGTGGACTCATGTGTTCCCCCAACTCAGTCTCCTTTGGAAAACCCTGAACAGGGTGTTTGTCACTCCGAATCTTTGCACAACCACATTGGCTCCTCGTGGCCTCACACTGAGTGGTACTCCTACCTGTTGACTCTCCTAAACACTCCCAGAGTACTTCTCTCGTGGCCCATTCTTCTCATACAACCACATATTTGCAGGTACCGTCAGTTTCATGAGTGGAGGTTATCCAGCATTTCTGGCAAAATGAAGACTTTTCTTGAACAGCAAAAGAAATGTCTGGCTTTCTCTGCCCCTCATCAGCAAATGCTTATCAAAGAAAGTGGGACATCTCTTGCAATTGGTGTCACAGATGGGGGGTTATTCTCTGTTCAGTACATCTCTCCAGTGTTTAGCAGACATCCTTCTTTTTCTTCACGAAAGCAAAGGGCTATCAGTCCCGCAGTTGAAGGGTATAGGGTGGCCCTTGCCCAGGTCTCCTATTATAGGGTGTAGACCTTTCCATCTCCTTGGAAATATCTTGGCTGATTAGGAATTTTGAGCAGTCCTGCCCCCAGAGGGAGACAAAACTGCACAAATGGGACCTAACTTTAACTTTAAGGCTTTCTTGTGTGAGTCTTGTCTCAAGCATCAGACAGGGATCAGACTTGAAAGTGGTTTTCTTTTTGGCCTTTGCACCAGCCAAGAGAGTTGGGGAGTTGCATGACCTATCTTACCTTGTCCAGCATACTGAAGGGTGGAAATCTGTCTTGTTTGTCCTGGAGTTTGCAGCTCAGACTCAGCACCCTTCAGTTCCAGATCCAAGATTTGATTCTTGCTAGGTTCCTTCCCTTTGGGATTTTGTTGGTGAAGAACTGGAAAAAATGTTACTGTGCCCAGTTTGAGCCCTGAAATACTATTTAAAAATGATAAAAAGTCTCTGCTTGGAGTGCAGATATTTTTTGAGGGCATAGGGAAGAGTAAAGAGGTATGGAAGAACACTCTCCCTCTAGTCTAGGGATGTTATTTCCAGAGCATATGGGTTATTGGATGTCAAAGAAGGATCCCCACCACACCCACATGTTCATGATCTTCGGGATGTTGGACCTTCACTAGCATTCTGTAAGAACTTCTTGATCTTTACTGTTCTTACAGTTAGCTTTGAATTGTAATTCTTTGATGCAGGCCTTATTCTCATCTAGTTAGTGGGAGAGCATAGATCTAACTAGGATTTGCACTCATATTAACATGCATTGACCAAGGATTATAGCAGTGTTGTATGACAATTAATAGATATTTGCTTTGATGTTATATAAAAGCAAATATTTATAATCGTTGTAGTTCTTTTCACTCAGATCAGTAGACAACTGGTACTTGACATTCCTCATGGGAAAATTAATTTATCATGCTAATATGACAAATTTTTAAAGTAATTTGTATTTTTCCTAACATACAAACCTGAGGTCTTTACATATGGGATTAACTTTAAGCAAGCTGGAAATCTGGCCGTTAAACTTTTGCAAGGTAGTTATGGTAATAGCTACCGATTGTGAGGCAGAAGCATCGCCTACCAAGTCAGTGCGCATTCAGTCCTATGCAGTTTACCTTTTGGTCTAGGTAAGAGAATGAGGGGTGGTAAGAGGTGGGCCCTTTATGTAGAGAACTCAGGTTTGTATGTTAGGAAAAGTACAAATTACTTTAAAAATTTATCATTTGTTCCTACATAAATGCAAGCCTTCGGTCTTTACACATGGGAGACTTACTCTTGGAGGGAGGATTCTGAGTACCTTCTCTCCCCTTGCTAGAGAGAAAGAAGGATTTGCATCTACTAATTCAAATGGAGCTAGATTACCGATAAGATACATGCATGCCCATCCAGCACGTGATGGCTCATTCACTGTTCCTCTGCCCACTGGGAGAGGAAAGAGGACAGGAGAAAGGGAGGAGGCCAGTCCCACACACACCTTCTCCTTGAAGCCGTACACCTTAGGCAAGATGCAGCCTGTCCCTCAAGAGCTGGGTGAATTACATGACTTATTGAGCATCCACCATAAGACCCAAGGAAAAGGAGTCCAAGGACCTATGGGCAACGTCCCAAGGTAAAAGGAGATGATTGTGATCTGCACGATTACATTCCATCCTAGTAATTGAATGTGATGGACAGACCAATGCCCCTGGCCTCGAAATGTACTTCTGTCCACTAGGAAGTTGCGGGGTACGCTTGTTTGATCATCTCACTAGTCAGAGAAATGACCATTTGGACACCGTTTCTTGGCCATTGCGAAGCTAACGAACTAGTTGTTGACATTGGGCTGAAAGTCTAGTCTTTAAGGAGGCAACATATATGTCGTACTGTCATTGGAACTGCAGGACCATAGAAGTGGAATGATCAGTCTCACTGATCACCTCCAAAACATGTAGAATGGCAAAAGGCGTAAGCCTCAGATGTAAATGGATACCAATGATGCCTTGCTTTGTTCAAGGGTGCAAGAAGACAGAGCAGAACAGCACCATCTTCAGTAAGTCTAGAAAAGGACTACAGTATGATCAAGCTTCTTAAGAGGTTGAATGAATTTCTGGAAGTCAAGGTGCCAAGATCAACTGTCCTTACCTCCTGACTTTTAGTTAATGAATAGTTTGTAATTCCATCCATCTTGCTTGGGATGTGTCTGGTTGGTCACTGTACTGAATGGCCTGCTGTCTGTAAGGTTCTTTTATTTATTCTTCTTCTTTCTGTTTATATCTGCTATTCTTTTAAGAAGATTACTTCTTTATAGATGTTGATCTTTCTGGCTTTGTTATGTAGTAGCATAGTTTTCCCAGGAGGCTTTAAGAAGACACCATTGATTTTTCTTTCTTCAGTTGCACCAAAGAAATAACTTTACAATAGAAGTACAAGGTGATATGCAGAACAAAATATAGGGTGAGTCAATGTGAGCCTGTCTTCTTATATCAACCCACAATTGGTGAGGCTTGCAACCTCACGCCTTCTTCTTTGTGCCTTAGCTGCTCCTTGTCCGCTCCTTCTTTACTCTTATCTGCTGTCTTTACTTCTCTGCTTTGCTCTGCTCTGCTGGAATTTTTAAAGATTTCTGGAAGTTAGTTGTCCAACCCCCAGTAGGCGGGGATCTTGTTTCTGCTCCATCTTCTTTGATGCTTAATTGGTTGAAGTTATCTAAAGACTTCCTCTGGGTGTAATCAGAACAATTAACTCCTCCTTAGTAAGTGGAACTAATTACGTCACCGGAAATCTAAGATTTCCAGCTCGATTTGCATAGCTAAGCTTCACAGGTGAGTTTGTTTAACGATTTCGATGTGATTAACTTCGCCAGTGCCGCGCCAATGTTTGGCTACGTATTCACGACACCTTTGCTTCGATCGTCATTCCTTCAACGATTTCAACGATTATCAACATATCCTGTTTTGCTTTTACTCTCTCTCTCTCTCTTACTCTCTCTCTATCTCTCTTTTCTCTCTCTCTCTCTCTCTCTCTCTCTCTCTCTCTCTCTCTAACTATCAGTGTCTAACAATGGAAGGTTTCTCTCTCTCGTTATTTTAATTAATAATTAGAATATTGAGAATTCCTAGTTATCACTACATCACTCAGTCACGTACCAACATTGTCTTCAATGTTTAAACAATCATGATAAAATGGATACAACATTAAAAATCAAACTGGTAAAAAAATGACATAATAAAAATTGTTTCTCCAACTCTGGAGTAAAAAAAATATGTGTATTAAAGCATCACTCTAAATTATAATCAACACAATAAAACATCAGACATTTTAACCACAAGTACAGTACCTCTTTTGCATGTCAAACAATTGTTCATACATAAATGATGTTAACATCAATCATCAATTATTGTTTCCTCTTAATTCTGTCAAAATCTCTTGTATTTTTCTGATCATAAGATTCCTAACTATAATGATGAATAACACAACAAGTACCATTATCAGCATCAGACTGAACAGTGATAAAACTGGGGAGACAGTTTCTTTATAGTTGAAATAGTTCAAATTCTCAAGTTTCTTTAACTCTAACTGAGACAGCTTAAATTCATCAATTTTGTTTGGTTAATTTTTTATGACACATGTTTGTTTAATTTGTATGTTGTGAAAAGATGAGGGTCATAATATAATTTGTTTGCAATGACTAACTGACATGATGTGGTAAAAGATTTAAAATGTTCAAATTTTACTTCTGTAGTAATGTTGTGACATTTAACTTTAGCTACAACACTTTCTATTGAAAACACAAATATTTCCTGATCAATCAGTAGTGCTTCAAAAGTTTTTATTAATTTGTCTGTACATATATCTTTCTCTTGGTTTTGGTTTAACACAATTTCTTGAATACATGGATATGCATTAGTACTTTTATACAGATTGTCAAAATTACATATATATTCCTGTTCTCTTAACAAAACACATTCCTCTAACTGTTTTTTGTTCTGTAAAGAATGACAACAACAAAGCGTGTTCTTCTAATGCAAAATGGTTAATTGTTCCCTTTTGAATGACCACTCATTCATTATATATCATAGGAAATGGGTGTAAAGTATATTGAAAGGTACAATTAAATAATCTTATCATAAAACACTTTGGCACTTATTAAATTATAATACATGAATACATCTACAAGTGGCTAAAAGAGTTTTTTTGTGATGTAAAACTTAATGTTTTCTAATTCTTTTAGGAGTGATTAGTGTTGGGCTCAAAATGCAAATGAATAACACTGTTATTATCACCCTTTTGCAAAATTGATTTAATGTCTCTTTGAATTGCGTTTAATTTTTTATCATTATTTTTACATGTCTTTTCGACAATGATCCCTTTCTTATCAGATTTTCTATATATATATATATATATATATATATATATATATATATATATATATATATATATATATATATATATTAGATACACACACACACACATATATATATATATATATATATATATATATATATATATATATGTGTGTGTGTGTGTGTGTGTGTGTGTATACAGTATATATATATATATATATATATATATATATATATATATATTTCATTTATGATATTTTCACTACATACATTATATTTATGATATATTTTCAGTACATACATTATACTTATGACATTTTATTTATATATATTTTTCAATACTTATATTATATTTATGATATTTTCAGTACATACATTATATTTATGATATTTTCTTTATATATATGTTTCACTACATATATTACATTTATGATATTTTTAGTTCAACACCAACATACATATACATATTTAACTCTGTCTGTTTCGTAGATTATACCTTTTGTTTACAACTATCTACACCATTTTCATGTCTTATGGTATCTATATCTTCAGAGGACCATGGATCTATTTTTACTACTTATATATGGTTCCAGTGAACTACTTTTTCCTTTAGATCACTTTCATTGATTATATTTGTTTAATTTTAACACTTCTACAACTCTATATGGTCCAGTGAACTTGGGAGGTACCTTTACATTTGGCCCTTCTAGAACATGAGTTTGTACATAAATTTGAGTACCTAGTTTAATGTCTGGTTTAATGGTATATACTGTAAGGTTCAGATTGAGTGACATACTGCCTGGTGCTGTCTGGCTTATTGGTGGTTCCTTAGTGAAATGCATGTACAGAATCTTCGAAGTTGTTATTGGCTGGTGCGAGCCGCAAAGTAGTTTCTACACACAGACAGGGCAAAACAAAGATTATGTTTCGGATATCTGTGCTTGTGGACAGACAAACAGATGGCGATTGTGAGAGACATAATAAACGTATACAATGATAAATCAATGGAAAGGCCAGGAAATTCCACATATGGCCAATTGCATGAGATTCGAGACAGATTAATGAATACAATGCAGTAGCATAATATATGTGAAACGGCGAGACATTTGGTGTCTTCACAAACAGAAATATAGCCTACATACAGTTTGATACAGAAGATTCGGTGGAACATTACGAGTACATGATTGGAATGCTTGCATGGCACTGCAAGTAGTGGTGATTGTACATAAATCGAGATAACAATGTTTAGGGAGAAACAGACAGAAATATTGTATGGTAGAAGTTGCTTTCCTTGCGAGAGAGAAAACGGGATGCTTTGTCTTGCATTTGTCTTGTTTCCTCCGATGGATGACGCACACACACGTGCACCCGTAAGACCGTAATGCGGTCTCTTACAGTACCTTTATTATAATATTTGGCACGAGTATTATCACCCTCTTTTAATTTTCCCTTGTTTTCATGATTGTCTCGTAAGTACGTCTGGTCTTCCATGCAACACAGTCATCATAGTTATAAGTATGTCTGGGTGGTGTTGCATCGTCTACTAATGTGTTAGGCATTCTATTCTGATAACCATATAGCAAAAAGTGTGGGGATTCTCCTATCGTCTCATTTACAGTATTATTCAGTGTGAATTGTACGTCTTCTAATGCTAAGTCCCAATCTTCTGTCTGTGGGGTCACTAAAGTTTTCAGGATATCCTTTATTTTACGATAGTTCGTTCTACTGTTCCATTAGAACTTGGTTTATAAGCTGTTATTTGACACTGATTTATTTAAAAAAATTCACATATTTTCTTTAAAAGATCACCAGTAAACTCAGCAGCATTGTCCGAAAGAAGAACATGTGGAGATGAATGTCTTTTGATAATTCTAGATTTAAGAGCTTCTGCTACTGTAGCTGCATCTCTATTTCTTACTGGTACTATTTCTACATATCAAGTTAAATAGTCTAAGAAGACTAATATTTGTCTATTTCCTCTAATAGTGGTTGGAAATGGACCTAAAAAGTCCATTGTAACTATCTGAAATGGATTTAATTCCGATGGATATTTTTCATATAGCTTTTTGTACAACAATCCATTTATCAGTTGGAAATCAGGTTTTAACGATTCATCTGTCATCAACTGTCCTACTATCTGTCTGATTTCTGCATCATTATCTTGTTGTATTTTCACTCTTTCTAGATCTAAATCTACTACCTGACAACTAAAATAAAAGGTATTAGTGGTAATGCATTTTTCTGTTTCTTCTTGAGATCTGGATAATGCATCTGCCAAGGTGTTAAATTTCCCTGGAATATACCTGAATTCTGGGGCAAATTCTAGTGCACTAATGAACCATGTATTGAACTTCATGTTGTTGGTAAAGGCTCTCTTTTTAAATAAGTCACAAATGGGTTTGTGATCAGTAAGCACATTAACCTTATGACCTAAAAGTATGTGTCCAAATTTCTTTTAACCCGAATATAAAGTTAAACAGGCAGTTGGACAGATGGAAAAAAAACAGACTATAGAAATGGAATGCTCATACACTGTTGATCTCCTGACTAATCAGGTAGAACAACAGGCAGTTGCAAGCCCAAGACTTGAATCATGGCTGTGAAAGGCATCTAGATGTCAATAGAATCCGATGCTCCATGAGGTAACCTATCCAAGTACTGACCAGACCCAATAATTGCTAAACTTCACTGACCAGATGAGAAGCGATATTGTGAATGTGGCGTGGTTAATGGCTGTTATGCCCATGGTCTGTAGAGACAGAGCCAAGTAGTAACAGCTTCAGAGTGTTGAGATTGAAGGACTAATTGACCTTCCTCCTAGATCGAACAATTCTTCGAAACATCAAAGTGTTAAGACCAATTGTTGCTAACAGTGACCCTAGTGACCGAACTTGTCTGTCATACATCCATCATTCTGGAGTGCGTCTGGTTGACCACTGTGCTGAGTGTGCTATTGCAAACCTGCGCACCTGCATCATCGATTGAGGAGATGATAGGACACTAGCGCGTGTGCACCCCCCTCTTGTTGACTAAGGAACTATCATGGTACCATTCCTTAACAACACTACAGAATGCCTGAGGCTTGGAGAGCTAAGAAGATCCAGGTTATTGAGGTGCAGATTAGGCCCTTTTGCCTGATCCATCAGGTCTTGAACATGGTAATGGTTTCCTGGTTCAGGACGACCCTTGTAGCTTCCTGGTGGCCTCACGCACAATGGTTCCCAGATCTGCTAGCCCTGCTGTCAGCAATTTCCAGAGAGATCCCCCCATGGGACAACTTCCTCTGTCAGCCTCACACCAAGAGATATCAGTAGTTGGTAGGGTCCCTATCTCTTCACAGCTGGAGACTATCCAGTATCTCTTGTGAGCGAGAGGCTTTTCTCGTGGAACAGCGACAGAGATGTCTGGCTATCTCAGAAGATCTTCTTTAGACGTGTACCAGGGAAAATGGGCCATCTACTGTGACTGGTGTTGCCGAAGGGGGTCTCTCTCCAGTCGGAACTTCTGTTTAGCAAATAGCAGATTTCCTAGTTTTTCTCCAGAGGGAGAAAGTCTTTCTGTGTCTGCCATCAAATGCTATAGGGCTGCTTTGGGTTTGATTCTGCACCTAAAAGATGTGAACCTGTCTTCTTGTGAAATCTCAATACTACTCAAAAGCTTTGAGCAGTCTTGTTCTCCTAGAGAAATTAAACCTCCTAGTTGGGACCTGACTCTTGTGCTAAGTAGCCTCACTCGAGCCCCATATGAACCATTGTGACAGTCATCTGACAGAGACATGACCCTTAAAGCTGTCTTCTTACTGGCTTTAGCTTCATTGAAGAGAGTGGGAGAACTCCATGGTCTTTCTTCAAATGTTAAAACACACGAGGGGTTGGGGGTCCATAGCCTTCGAAATTGTAGAACAAGGTATTGGTGACAACTGTGTTTGGCCAACAGGATGAGAGAGAAGGCATCAGCTGACCTCACTTCACCTGAGAGCACCGTGAGGCATCAGTTTCTTCCAGCCCAGGGAATCACTTTGAGGGGTGGAAGAGGTGGGTAATGTACGTTAAGACTGTAGGTTTGTTAGCCATGAAAAATACAAATTGATTAAAACTTGTTACTTGTTCATATGCGGAACAAACCTAGGTCTTAACGTGAGGATAGACTCAACAATCATGTTATTCTCAGTGGAACACGTCCTGTATGAAATTAATGTTGCCAGTTTTGCCGACCATGCTTCACCCGAAAGCGCTGTGACGCATGTTTCTTCCAGCCTAGGGAATCACTTTGAGGGGTGGCAATAGGTGAGCAATGTACGTTAAGACCGTAGGTTTGTTAACTATGAAAAATACAACTTAATTAAAACTTGTCATGTGTTCGGTCTTAATGTGAGGATAGACTCACCAATCACATTATTTTCAGTGGAACATGTCCTATATGAAATTAATGTTGCCAGTTTTGAATTCATTTACAAGAGCTTTAACTTTCTGTAATTGAAAATTTATCATACTAACAAGTTTGCAATTCTTGCTTTACAGATTATACAATAATTAGTTCATAACCATAATCAGTACAGCATGCACAAAGCGATATTTAGATTAAATACTAATTACCAAACCTCTAAATCAGAAATCCTAATTCATAAGGCTATTTCTACAGTGTAAGTTATTATTAAGTTGTTTAACCAACCACTGAGCTAACTTATTTATTTAGTATTTTATCACCAGGAATTGCACTTCATTAGAAGCTATGAAATAAAAAAAATAATGGGTTACCCATATTTTTTTAGGATACAGTTGTGGCACTACAAGCTTTGGCTGTATTTGAAGCACATCAAGATAAAGGCGCAACTAACCTGGTGGTCACAGTTGATGGTGATGGCCTTGAACATGCCTTTCTCATAGATGACTCTAACAAGCTACTTCAACAGATGGTTAGAATTCCAAGTTTTCCAAACAGTGTTATCCTAAGTATGGAAGGAGAAGGATGTGCTCTTGCACAGGTAAGGAGGCTATAGCACACTTTATTGAAATCAGTAACTTAATAAATTAGGAAAGCAGACATACCTACAGGGTGTGTGAAAATGTTTCCTTGAACCATGCCTGTTTTGTTTCCCTAACCCATGCCTCTAATACATATTAAATGACATTTGTTTATACCATTACACACAAAAGTTAAATCATGAGAACTGAGTCCTGTAATCAACTTTTAAAGTAATTATAAATTTATTCATGTTAACATTAGCAGAAAAAGTTTACATTTAGAATCAGTAAATAAGTTAATTTTCCACAATCAAAGAAATTCAGAATCCGGATTTGAGTACGTACAGGTAATTCAAAATCAGGATAACAAAAATTCAGAAAAAATGTTGGTAGATTTAAGTAGTAGCTCCGCGGCGGCGATTTCCTTCTAACTTGACTTTTTCTACAGTTTTTTGGTTGCTGATTATGGATTTACCTTCAGTTTTTGTTGTACGAATGTAATTAATGCAATTAACCCCTGAAGTCCATCCAACAAGGGGTTTCCATACCCGATCTTCACAAGACAGAGCACGGGTACGTCTGTTTGGAATGGTTCATATCCCATCCGGCAAATGCAATAACTTGTCAATGTATGTACCACGCCCGCTCTCCCCCTCCCGCCAGTACTAAACACGGCGAAGGGACATTTCATGTGGCTGACAACAAACAAATGCACCACCAGTATCAGAAGCCCTAAAAGTGTGGAAAAAAAAACAGTTTCCAAGGTAAAAATAGGCGCGGAGCTAATACTTAGGATTACCAAAATATAGAATGACTCCCATTACTTAAAAGGTACATCTTCTTGCATCCTGTTGCTATTCATATCTGTGGGTTAGGAGCTGGAATGAATCTTTGCCGCCTGTCATTTAAGGATAAATAAAGAGTTGAAATATTCTCAAGTAATACCTATCTGTGGAATCCATTTTTTTTTTTTTTTGTAAGGAAAATTTTTCACAGTATTTTAGGACAGCACCATAGGGTGAAATACATATTAGTGTCCTGTCTTTTTTGTACTATAGTTTTTTTTGTGCATCTTTGCCACTTGTCACTTAAGGATAAACAAAGGCTTGAAATATTCTCAAGTAATACATTTCTGTGGAATACCATGTTTTTTTTGTTTTTTTGTAAGGCGAATTTATCACAGTATTTCAGAACTACCACAAGGTGAAGTATATAATAGTGTCCTGTCTTTTTTGTACTTTAGCTTGTTCTAAGTACTGATTCACAGTGTCGCCAATCATGTATTTTGTAATAACCTAATGTAAAATTTAAAGTACATGTACTAAACTGAGAAGTGTTGGATCAGTGTCATAATTTTTAAAAATTAACCTGTAGAAAGTTTTTGACATATGCTGTAATGTTTATTCCAGGCAGTTCTTCGATATAATGTCCCTGAACCCAGTCCAAGTGAAGCATTTGAACTTGAAGTTGAAACAGATACTGCTCCTGATTCCAAGTGTGTAACAAAGAGAATAAAAACTTGTGCTTCCTATCAGCGTCCTGATTTGAAGTCCAACATGGCTGTGATAGAAGTGAACTTGGTCTCTGGTTACATTCCAGATAAGGCTGACTTGAAGAGAATTGTTGGTTATGGCGCAGGATTGTTCAAACGATATGAAGTTGATGGAAATAAAGTGACATTTTATGTTGACGAGATGTCTAAAAATAAAATATGTTTAACATTCCGAATTATACGTGAAGTTGACATGGAGGATGTGAAACCTGGTACTGTTAAAATATATGATTACTACCAGCCAGAGTTCACTGTTAGTAAGGTGAGTTTAATATGTTTATGCTTTATCAGAGATAAAAAAAAAGTAGTGTATCATCACTACGTTGTATGAACCATTGACCGTTGTACTATAATGATACAGTAGTAATTAAGAATTGCATGTTTGCATATATAGGTAAAATAATGATAAATTGAAATTTCTTATGCTCTCATGGAATTAAACTATTTTGTCAGGTCTGTCCTTAAATACATAATTACTTTTTCTTAGTTACTTTAAAGTGAAAATGTGACTAATAAGGACATTACAAAAACTTGAATAAAATAAATTTTCTCTTAAATGACACTGAACGACTTTTTCTGGAGACAGAAATTCTTCATCTCATACCATTTGAAACTTGGGATGCAAAACTTAAAAGTATGTTTAAGGTTCATAAGAAAACCATAACATAATTTTTGTGAAGTTCCCATGATAGCACCGAGAAATCACAAACTTATCAAGTACAGTAATGAATTATTACTAGCTAAAATGGGAAAATGTGAAGGAAAGGGCTAATGGCACTATGAATTCATTAATTATGTATTGCATACTTTAAAATATTACAAATTTTATTATTATAAAGTTTTTAATGAGACTACTGAGTTGCATGTTAAGACTCATAGGGCTCACCTGAAGAATTTGTTCATAAACGAGTAGTTAAAACTAGAGCTAGGTATAGTTTGAGAGAAGTGGGCAACTAAGAAGTACGTACAAGACAAAAAGCAATGCTGTTGGTGCCAAAGAGACAATGCAAAGAAACTTGAGTACCAACTATGGCAAATATACAGAATACAGTACTAATATTTGTGATAATATTTGTGACAAACAGTTTAAAAAGAAAATTATGAAAACTTTTTAAAACATTTAATGCTCTACACACAAACTACTTCATGTAGTTCTACACTTTAGTTGGAGCACTATAGTGATAAACACCTACCCTCATTATTAAAAGAGGTGTTACCTAGGTAGTGATAAGGACCTCCTCAACAATGTCGGTAACCTTGCATCACCTCACCTACCTTCCTTCGGAATGGTCTTATTTCAAAAAGAATGTGTACACCTTTGGAAACGAAGGAAGGACTTTCCTGCAAGGCAACAGATATATTAAAAAATTTGTTTAAGAAAATTGTATTTTCTTATGTTCATAATCTCTCTTCTCCTCTCCTCTTAATTTCTTGTCATAACTTTCATATAATTTCTTGTTCATATTTTTTACTCAACACACTAGGGACTTATGTATGTTATTACTGAGACCCCTGACTTCTGGAGCTCATTTACTAACATGACTAAAAAATTCTGCCCCCCCTTTTTTTTTCTTCAATGTCCATTTACGTGATCAGACCGTGTCAAAGTAGCTGTGCCCCATACACAGCTCTGACTCTTAGTAATTCGTCATCCTTTGTATGACAGCTTTAGGCACAGTACTGTACTTTCAAGCATTATGATATTAGCCTGTTTAGATATCCTATTTCCACTTCATTTGCTTCCTTTCTAAGTACTGTAGTATGATTATTTATGTCATATGCACAGTGTTTGAAAAGGTCATGTTTTATCAGTGCAAATCACTTCCTTATTCCAAGGACCTCCTTTCTCCCTTCAAATTGGGTACAGATGTTTCAATTCGAGAGCACAACATCCCAGTAGATAGGGAGTGAGGAAGATATGAACCTTTTACTTTGCTGACAGGAGATCTCTCATTAGGAGAAAGTTTTTCTGTTTAGTAGTAATTAACCAGTCATCCCCTTGACTGAAGGGTTAAGCTGTAGCAGGACAATAACTTGTATTGATGAAACAAATTTAGTGTAAAAATTATTCTCAAGACTTATTAATTCACTATAATCTTCCAGATGTGGAAAGTTTGTATCCGTAAAACAAAAATTGGTGTAAAAATTAGTCTCAGACTTATTACTTCACTGTAATCATTAAGATGTGGAAAGAGTAGTGTAAAAATAAGAACAACCGAGTTGCAGTATTTTTCTCTTGTGAAGTTTAGCAACATACTGAATAGTTCTTCCTTGTGAGTGAACACTTGGGTAATGACATTTCCAGCTAACTAACCGTTGAACTTTAGAATATAATTTGTTTCATCACTAACCTATGACTTTTAATAAGCCCTTTCTTGCATACAAATCATCCCAGAACTAATGTTCAGTACAACCCAGTGGTACACCTGCTCTTTCCATGGCCAGATTCACCTAGTGCCACTACAGACACTCATTCCTGATGTTGCATATTCAGGTGTAGCCCATGAAATTCAGCTGTAGTCCACTTGGTGCAACTGAAGGAGTAACTTGAACCAGTTGCTTAATCTTTCGTGATCTGAGTCACTCTGATATTAGATCCATAGGCACAGCTGCCCTGCTAGCTGAGGCCACAACCAAAGCTACTCTGTCTTTTTTGTCCTGAGCTGCAACCATCGCTACTTCTACTTTCAAGTTCAGAGCTGTTCTGACAACAGGAGCCATAACCAGAACTGATACAGCAGCCAGGGCCATGACCAGAGATGCTCCAACTCTTTTACTACTGCTGCTTTGATCATCAGTCATTACCAGGTTTGCTATAGTAACAAGAATTGCCCCAGCTTCCATGTATAAAGCTGCCACAATCAGGGCTGCTCTAGTGTCCTTCCAGTGGCACTTTGATGATTGGATTCATTACTGTAGTCTCTACAATTAACAAAGCCTCTATACCCACATTGTGAGACAAGTGTTACTTCATTGCTACTTCTGAACCACTCCCAGCAACTGGAAGAGGACAGCTTGCTGAGCCATGAGGAATTCAAGCAGGTATCTCTTCTGGCTAAGCAGAAGAGGTTTCACCATGCACAGGTCAGCCATGCCAGTGATATAAGTTAGATCCCAGAATGTCTATTGATAAGTCATGCAAACTGGAATAAGTAGTTGCTCCTCAAGGCCAGGCAGAAGATGGTGTATGGGGGTCAAAGTGAGCTAGTTCTGCAAGCAGGGAAAAATGTACATATCCACAATTACTGAGAACCTGGTACAGATTTTTATATGTTGCCGATGCGTGCAGTTGAGGAGTCACAGTCAGTCTTGCAGGTGGGACATGGTTGTCTCTAACTGTTCTGTGCACATCAGCAGATGAGTAACGGCCAGTAATCAGAGGCGAGCCACAAGATAAAAATGATAATCTTCTTGAATGGAAGACTAGCACTTGAGTGATTATATGCTTTTCAGACTTTGAGTATTACTTAAGAGTCCCATGTGTTACTTGCTCAGAACTTCTAACTGGTTCCATGAGCCTTATTTGTCCCATGTGTGACTGTGATCAGAACTTCTAACTGGTGCCAAGAGCTAGAGTACTATGGGAGGCACAACTCAATGAAGCAGGCACAGTATGTATCTCCAGCAAGGCTATAGAGATGTCCAAGGCACTTCCAACAAAGGAATGAAATGCTGAGGAGACACCATATTGGGACACAGTCTAAAAAAAGGAGTTGACATTGCCTTGAGAGGTGCTGGTGCTAGCAGGTGTGACAATTCCTGGCACCACAGTTGCTCTAGTAGAGGTTGGGTACAATGTAAGCCTCACGTGTGGAGAACACTGACAAGTTCTCTGGGTAAGGAGAACGATGAGCAGTAGCTGTTCAAAGGTGAATAATACTTTTAAAGCTTGACACTGCAATAACAAGGCACTTATAGCACTTACAGCCATTGAAGAAAAACATACTAGTGAATATTTATGAATTTAAGAAAAATCATGCAAAAAACCATCACCAAAATATAAACAGGGAAAGCCAGTTGGTAAAACAAATGGGTATTAACTGTGAAGGAAATGGGTCTGGATACAGTATAATGAAATTTGGGAGCACAAAAACAATTCAGATGTGTATACTGTAGTACTTAAAAAAAAAACAGGAAATTACTTGAACTATGACCAAGAGTCCAGAGAAGCATACAAAGCTAACCTGGAAAGGGGCCCACTGGCATATCCGTTACACTATACACTTACTGGCACCAAACTACTACCAGATACACTGGATAACAGCATTCCCATTTCAAATGAATGAGAAAGTACATGCCATTACTTTGCTTCACCAAGTAATACCCAGAATGACAAAAAAAAAAAAAAAAAAATGGCGGGGTGGCGGTAGAGAAACCCCCACTAGCCAGGAAATGAAAATCTTACCAGGTAATTACCAAAATCTTTGCTGATGCACTGGTGAAAGAACAAGGTGAGGCTAAAAAGAATAAATGCTCACAATATTAATTCTTGCAAATCGCTCCCAGATTGTTGGGGGAAGGTAGCCTTATTACTAAGAGGCTAGACACATAAGGTGTGGGATTTTCCTGCTGGAACATGACGATCCATAAGGCACATGCAGTGATGCCAACCAGCAGATGATTTTCTTGAAATGGAAATGAAGTATGTAGGCAATTCATTTACTATGAATATTGGCTAAATTATAAGTGGTGGATATATTGTGAAAGAGTCTTTTCTTGTCTTGCTTAAATCAAACTATCATTTGCTTGTTACAGTGTTGTTCATTTCTCTTTTTTTTTTCCATAAAGGATAACTGTTTGTTTTTTCTTTCTGCAGAGTTATACTCTTCCTCCCAATGATGTTTGTGATTTTGGACCATCAATTGTTATTGATGGGATCATAGTAGATGAGGAGGTAGAAGATTCTACCTCGACCGTTTCTTCTGATGCTATTGATGATCTTCTGGGAGTTCTTGAGTCGATGCCATGAGACAAAATGTGGTAATTGTGGTAATGCATCCCGCGAAGTGAAGAATGTTGAAATGGTAATTCAGCACCCAAATTGAAAAAAATGCCTTTCATAGTAAACATCAGTAAGGATTAGATGAAAAATTATTACTGTAACTGGTTTTAGTTCAAAGTTAGCCCACAGATTTTTCAGAAATTAGGTAATGCATAAATTTATATAAAAATGTTTCATAGTAAAACTCATGTTTTCCTGTTTGTAATTTTATTACAATTAAAAAGAAAAATTGAGCGAAAGTATCTTAGTCTCAGATACTTTGAAATCATCAATAATCTAGACCAAAAAAAAAGAATCGACACTAAAAATGTATTTCTCCTCAACTGTTTAATCTTCATTAATAGGCTGAGTGTTAGCCAGAATGTTTTTATTTTTATTTAGTTTGAATGCAAACCTACAAATAAACATTACAAGGGCACTTCCCACTCACAGTTTTAAAATGGTTGTTATTTTTATCTCCAGAGATTTCAGTTGCTAAAACTTAAATATACTTGTTCTAATTCACATTAAATACAATTTCATGCAAAGCTTTAGATTTTTTGGTTCTCTCTTACTGTGCCCTTTGGATACATTATAAGATTAAAATAAAATTCTAAAAATAAATTACTTTTTTCCTTTCCCAAACAGTTATAGCTTTGGTAACCGAAAGATCAAATTGGCAAATAAATTACCAAGATAAAAATGTTTCTTTGCAAGGCAATGAGAAACTTCCCTTTAGTTGAGTATAACTTCCATTTTTTTCAGAAATTCTCCCATTTGTAACCATTTAACCAGAACTGCTGTGTCCAGTATTTGGGTTGCTAATGTAATTTCCTTATTTTTTCAGCAGCACAATTTTTGGTCATTATCCATCTACTTGTAGATCGGTAATTACAGTATTAATCAACTATTTCCTGGCAAGGCTTGATCCCCACCCCCGCAACCATTGCATGTCACAGCTAACTTAACATACCATACGGTGCTTTAAACTCTCAAGACCAGGCTATAAGTGTCTGCCAGAGCCTCTAGAAATGCAACAAGGGATCTTGAGCACCTGAAAACTTACTTAGTGTAATGAAAATATCTTTTGTTAAAACATCAAAATAAATATTTTTTAAAAACAATGACTTATCAAAGCCAACAACAATTACCAGAAACATATATCAGCCTTTTATTTTAAAACCATATACAATTTTAAACAGTTTAACCAGACTATGGAGTTGACATTAACTTGTAGGGCTGGCCCGATGAGCTGTTTTTGATTAACAGTATTGATCTTTAATATTTTGCAAATCCTTAAAATTTTAATAACTGGATAACTGAAAATGTTGCAGCTTCTGATAAAGTTTCATTCAACAATTTGTTCCTGATACTTTGTTAGTAGATTAATTAATTATTAAAATGTTTTAACCAGACCACTGAGCTGGCCCTAAGGATTAGAATGAAATACCAGTTCTAGGCCAGAGGCCAAGCACTAGGACCAAATAAGTAATTCGGCGTGGTGATGAATGAATATGAAATTAAAAACTGCACAAAAGCATATACTTTTACACTGGAGCACATACACACATTAAATACATTTACTCGTGTTTCCACACATACGCACACAAAAATTCAGAATAAGTAACATTTTTTAATTTTGTTTTCTTAATTCATTAAACACCATAAGGGTTTTCATATTTTCACTATTTTTTATATTTTACCAAGTATATTACAATTATTTATGAATATTAAAATTGGAATGATTGAAAATGTAGAAGACTGACAAAATTTCCCTAATCGATTTACTTCCAAAAGTTGTTAATCACTGTTGGTTATATTTTGGACATTTAGACAATACATGTTTGACTGTTATTATCACTTTGCACTCTGAGCATTTGGGAGGAGGGCCATGTGGACTGTTCATTAAGTGTCCATTCAAACGAGTATGGCCTATTTGAAGACGCGTCAGAATTACTTGTGCATGTCCCTCTCTCTATGATGAACTCCATTTTCCAACACAGGATTTTATGTTTCAATTTATTATATATAGGTTCCTCGTTCATTATATTTTGCCATTTATTTACAATGATTGTTTTCATATATATATCTTATATAATCACTCTTGTCATGTGGACTGCTCCTTTAGCTGCTTTATCAGCTTCTTCATTTCCTTTAATCCCTACAAGGGTGGGGATCCACCATATTTAAATATTTTTTCCATTATTATACAATATGTGGTTTAAAATTGATCTGCTGTACAATATTTTTTTGGGTAGTATCTCTGAATGGCTTCTATAGCACTTCTTGAGTCACTAAAAATCACAAATTTAATGAAAGATATTTGCTTTATAATTTTGATGGCTAATGCGACTGCACACAGCTCTGCGGTGAAGACCAAGGCATTACTAGGTAAAGAGAACTGATATGTCTTATTCTGAGATGTAGCTGCATATCCTACTCTGTGTTGTGGTTTAGACTCATCTGTGTACATTGTGTAATGTGAACTTTTTTGTCTTCTATGATCTATGGTTTTTTGTCTATGGTGTTCTGGGGTATATGAGTAACTTTTTGATAAATATCTCAAGTGTATGTGCAAGTTTTTACTTTATTCCTAGTCCAGTGCAGTAGTAATTTTACTGTTGAAGGTACTTGTGTATATTTATATTCAGTGACTCAAAAATCTATTCACTCTAATTGGGAAAGGTGGTGAACAACTATTTATAAATATGTCCCTCAGATCAAATACAGTAGATTGTTTGTAGTCACCTGTCTTGGTTATTAATGCACTTTTGATTGTTGTGAATTCTCTATGGAGAACCTGTGGTAGTTCGCTACACTCAACTTGTACACAGGAGACTGGTGAGGCTCTAAATGCTCCTCTGCATACTCTTAGTCCTTCATTGTGAATTGGATCTATTATTTTCAGTGCTACTTCTGATGCTGAACCATATGTTTCACTTCCGTAATCAATGATTGATACAGTATAGTATCAGCTCCCCAATTAGTGTGTGACAGTTTTTTTTTATTAGATTTAATGTTCCTTTAAATTTTGATTTTATGTATGTTATATGGACTTTCCATTTCAGGTGTGCATCAAATATTTTAATCCTAAAAATTTTGCAGTTTGGCTAATTGGTATATTATGGTTTCTGATTACTAATTCAATTTCTTCACCTTTTTTCCAATTTTTATTTTTATAAAACATGACAGCTTTATTTTTCTATGGAAAATCTAAAGCCTACACGAGGCCCATTAATCTATTTTTTTACAGCACATCCGCTGTTCGTCCTCAAAGGAGTTACACACTCATGGTTCCCCCAGGGCTCCGTAAGACAGGCATCAAATTACAAAGAATTCTCTTATAGTTGGTCTCAGCCAGAATAGTGCTTGTTGGCACAGTTATAGAATATAAAGGACTCAGGACAGGAGGGCTTTAACTCCTGTCCTACAACAATTACCTAGGCTCTACGTCTTACTCGCACAGACGTGACAACAACAAAAGTCGGCGCCATCTTCATTACACTCTGGTCTGTCCAAAGAGTTCACTAGTCCCCAGGTCGTGCTCCTGTAAAGTCTCTGCTGAGCAAGTTTTCTATGGTGACGTCCCATTTTCTTTGCCTCTACAATTCGTCGCACCTGGAGTGACTGGTCACGCAAATCCAATCATTTAAACTATGTATATAATTGTTTACCTGTCTCCGATTTGTATACCATGTATTCTTCTTTCGCAGGCATCAAGATTGTATTCAACTTCAATTCTGTCCACTGGTATAATTTAAAGTGTACTCGTTCACTGCATTTATTGTTAATTATTATTGACCTCAGGTCACCCTTGTTCCCAATGTATTCCGCGGCGCGACGTCAGTTTGCCGCTATATAAACCGCCTGGGTCACCAATAAATCAGCAGTACCTTTTTCCTGCTCGTCATATTTTGCACCTCTTAAAGTGGTGACCCTGGAGTGGTTCCCGGAGCCATTAGCGGACCCATACGACGACTCAGTCTTGGCTCCAGGAACTACCCTCACACCCCTAACGGTCTAACTACGGCGCTGTAATCAGTGTTCAGGCGTGCTGACTCTCGTCGGCAAATCACCAGCATCATTAACAGACTTACACAGCGCGCTTCCAAGTGCGTTTTGACGCAAGTATCCCACTCCAATTAAGAGGGCAAGAGCGAGCATGGACGCGGACATCCCCTTCCTCGTTCATTTAACTGCTAACCTCGCGGATTCGGATGTCTACCTCCCTCCCATATCACCCGCGCCTGCCCCCAAGCTGAGGCTCTCGCGCTCCTCCGTATCCCTGCCCGCGCCCCGCATTCTCGCCTGCCCGGGGCACAACATGATCAGCAGAGACTGTACAACATGGCTTTACATATCTATCAATTGAAAAAGTCATTGACTACCCAAATTATTTACTATTGCATTAATGCTAATTATTGCTTTGTTAGACAGGAAAAAAATACAGCACGGAAATAACAGCATAGCCTAGTGATTACTCTTGCCTTGCGGGACCATACAGGATACCAATTTTTACAAATAAGCTTCCTATTAAAATTTTGAACTAAATCTTTTCGCTGGGTCTTAAAACTATGTTGTAAGCTTGAGTGGTGTTATGAAGCTCGACAAATGTAATGTCGAACACTACTTCCAAAGCAAACAATGGGTAAACGTGAACTCTGTAACAGACCAGACATAATGAGGGAGATAGCTGCTAAGCCGACATATACACTTTTGTCACATTGTGCAGGCAAGTGAAATAAAATCGAGGTAGTCGTTGTAGGGCTGAAGAGGGCTCTTTTACCGAGTCCTTTATATTCTATCACTGTGCCAACTAACACTATCCTGGCGGAGACCAACTAAAAGAGAATACTTTGAGATTGGTTGGTTTGTCTTATGGGGCCTTGGGGGGACCATGAGTGTGTAACTCTTTTGAGGACAAACAGCAGCTATGCTGTCAATAATATATGGGTTCAAGGGCAATTTCGTACCCTTCCTCACCTTACCTTGTCAATACCAAATAACTGTATAACACTAATTACGCATGTAAACAACAACCATCACACTTTAAACTGACAACTTGATGTAAAAAGCAGTTATCTACCTTATTTTCCCCAATTTCTAATAAAATAGACTCTATATACAAGTTTGGCTTACACTTGGGCCACTGTAATCAAGTTGTGCCATCCCCTGTGTGGTAGGGTAGGGACGCGGATATTTGGGAGTCGGTTCTCACTTGTGCCATTGGTGGAAGAATAAACCCCATGGAAGGCTGATGGTATCTTTTCAAGGTTTTCAGGTTTATTATTATTTTTTTTTACCCCTCTCAAATCTTTATGTCTAGCATTTATAAAGATTCGAGTACCCCTGGACCCTCTGATGGTGCTGTTCTGGCACAGATGACGACCTCTGCACCCACCTTGGAGATTGAAATTTCTTCAAATGTTGATGAATTCTCCAAAAATAAATTGTCAAAAAGCAGTAATAACAAATATCCTGATCCTCTCCTGACTTCCCCTCCCCTGAATTACCCTCTAGCCATGCTTCATTGATGACGACTTCAAGCAAGGACACGGACTTCTCTAAGAAATCTTCATCCTAAATTAAATCCTCAACACAGCCTGGTTGTGTGAAAAATTTGAGAATGCTCCACATCGAAGACTTACCAGTCGGTTATAATTGTGATTATGAAATGATCTTGACAGCTCTGAAATAACTTGGAACTGTTGCTGAAATCAGGATGAATTTTATTGATACTGAATCTAAATGGGTTACATTTAGTAGCCATGATGAAGCTCTAAAGGCTAGTGGTATGATAAGTGCCATACAAATAGGTCAAGCTACAGTGTGGGGAGCCTTAACAGACAAAGTCCTCAAAGACATGGACTTTTATGTGCCAGCTAAATGGGTTCAGGATAAACTAGAGAGAAATCAGAATGCAGAAGTAGGAACTCCTAAACCCTCTATGTGGCTGGTAGCTTCAGCCAAGGAAGGATGGATGGATGTATGATATTTAGGGCAAAAGCCCAGGCACTGGGGCCAACAAGGCCATTCAGCGCCGTTATGGAAAGAAAATAAATTATGTTAAAGTTATGAATTCATGAAGGAAATGATTAATAAATAAAATGAAGTGATGTGACCAATAAATAAGGGTATGAAGTTTAATGAATGATGTGCTATATACATAAAAAAAAAATTAATGTCATTAAAATTCTACGTGATGTAATAAATTATTAAATAAAATTAAATATCGTTAAAAATTTTAATACACTTTAAAAAAGAGATGATAGCAGAAATATCTGCTTCATCTCCCAAAATATCAGACAGGGATTTACCCTGAAAATATCTCTCTCTTTGGTTAAAATATCTGGGGCAGACCACCAGAATGTGCTCCACTGTTAGTGTCTCGTCACAGTAAGCACACTCTGGAGGGCTGCTTCCTTCAAAAATAAACTGATGGGTCAGACGAGTGTGCCCAATCCTTAATCTCGTTAAAATAACCTCTGTTCGTCTGTCAAGCTGGAATGACGAAGACCACGGTAGTACATTATCCCTAACATTTCTATATTTCTTATTATTGGCAAGAAGGGGAGAAGTCCACCTTTCTTGCCATTTACTTAAAACATAAGATCTAATGGGACCTTTTAGATCTGTATGAGGCACTTTTCTAAAAGAGGTTTCTGATAAAATACTAGCAGCTTTCGCTTCCCTGTCTGCCATCTCGTTTCCGCAAATCCCCACGTGAGAAGGACCCAACAGAAAGAGACTGATTTACGTCGACAATATATACGAAAAAGCCACTCCTGAACTTTTTGAATTAATGGATGAAAGCTATTAAATTTTTTTAATAGCTTCTAAGGTGCTTCTAGAGTCTGAGTATATGACAAAATTAGAGTCACTACTTTGAAAAACTAAATCTAGGCAGACACTACGGCTGTTAATTCGGCAGTAAATATTGATGCAGAGTCAGGTAATTTAGCTGTGTACGCTGTATCACCAAGGATAACAGCTAAACCAACACCACTATCTGACTTAGATCCATCTGTATAAATTTTTGTAAAATTAGTATGGGTAACATCGTGCTCTAAGAATTTTCCCCTAATCTCTTCTACAGTGCAGTCCTTTTTGTTAAACAGTTTTTACATATTGATGCTTCTGGGATAAGCCATGGAGGATTTACAGGATATTCTACTTCCAGGACTTTCTGGGATTTAAGGTGATTATTCCTAACATCCTCATTCAGTCGAATTTGGAATGGTTTAGAAGCTCTTGTACCAGAAAACTTCGAGAGTCTGTTTCCTTTAGTGCTTGAAAGGAGGGATTTTTGGGAGCACTTTTCATTCTAGCCATGTATCGCAACCCTAGCTCTTGCCTTCTTAGATCAAGGGGTAAATGATCTGTGTCGACACAAATGCTTTCAACAGGCGAAGTTCTAAAAGCCCCTGAGCATATTCTCAACCCCATGTTGTGTACAACATCCAGTTCCTTTAGCTTGGTTTTACAGGCTGAGGAATAAATCTGACAGCCATAGTCTAGCTTAGATCGACACAGAGAGTCATATAGCCTCAGAAGGGATTTCTTATCAGCCCCCCAACTAAATCCAGAGACAACCTTTAAAATATTCATAGATTGTTTAACATTAAACTTTAGGGCATTTATGTGGCTAGCCCATGTTAATTTATGGTCAATAGTCATCCCCAGAAATTTAACTTCACTCTCGTAAGGAAGGATGGACCCTTTTAAACTAAGTGTGGGAACCTCTTCCACACGCCGGCACCTGGTGAATCTTACTGCAACTGTTTTGGAAGAGGAGAATTTGAAACCATTCTCATCAGCCCACTTAGTAATAGCATTAATAGACCTATGCAAATGTTTACATACAGACAAGGAATCATATCCTGTGCAGTATATTGCAAGGTCATCGACAAAAAGCGAGCATTTAACAGGGGCGAGATTTTTTCAATCACACTGAAAAAAAGTGTTACACTTAAAATGTTCCTTGGGGAACTCCTTCCTCCTGCATAAAAGGTTGGGAGAAGGAGTTTCCCACTCTTACCTTAAAAAGTCTGTCTGATAAAAAGGAATATATAAACCTGACCATTCTTCCACATATGCCCATCTTTTGCAATTGTTTCATGATGCCAATTCTCCAGGTAGTGTCATATGCTTTCTCCAAGTCAAAAAATATGCCAATGGTCTGACACTTTTTGGCGAATCCTTGCTGGATTTGGTTGGTCAGCCTCAGCAAGGGATCAAGGGTGGAGCGGTTTTTTCTGAAACCAAATTGAAATGGCGATAGTAATCCTTTGGTCTCCAGGTGCCAAACCAGTCTAGTATTTATCATTTTCTCCATCAGCTTACATACACAGCTGGTAAGAGCTATTGGTCTATAGCTGGTGGCTTGGGAAGCATCTTTATTAGGCTTTTTAACAGGGACAATTATGGATATTTTCCAGTCCTTGGGTAAAATTCCAGTTTCCCATATTTTGTTTATAATCTTCAGTAAATATTTTTGGCATCATCTGGGAGGTGTTTCAGCATTTCATATATGATTGTATCCTCACCTGGAGCTGTGGATTCACTTGAGGAGAGCGCCTCACAGAAGTTCTCTTAGGGAAAATTTGTAGTTGTATGGTTCAGATTTTCCCGAATTAAACTTCAGACACATTTCAGAATTCCTAATTCTTTGAAATTCTGGAGAGTAATTGTTAGGGCTGGAAACTTTAGAAAAGTGTTTTCCTAGCTCATTGGCAACTTCAGTGGGCTCTGTGATTAGAGTGTCATTTATTTTTAATGAGGGCAATGGTGACGCTACAAATTTTCCACTCAGTTTCCTTATTTTGCGCCACACCACTCTTAGTGGGTCTTGGAGTTTATTCCATTAATATAGTAAAGCCAACATTCTCTTTTGGCTTTCTTATAAAAGCGCCAACTGCTTGGCTAAAGCACGTTTGTAGATTAATTTAGACTGAGGGGAGCCACTAGTTTTGTAACGTCTGTAGCATTTCCTAGTCACTTTTCTCAGAATACCACATGTCTTATTCCACCAGGGAACTGCAGGTCTACGAGGTTTGCCTTTTGTTTTTGGAATCGAGCTTTCAGCACTCTTCAAAGTAGATTCAATAAAGTAATCATAGGCATCTAGATGAGAATGAAAGGACTCAAACTCCCTATCTAGATTGACACCCTTACTAAATTTATCCCAGTCTGCGTCCTCTACCTTCCACTTAGGTAAAACTTCAGATGGAGCATTCAGAGCATATTTCAAATGGATCAGGTAGTGATCACTTCCATTTAAATCTTCATTAACAGACCAATTAAAATCAAGGTGGATACTAGTTGAAGATATACTAAGGTCCAGTGCAGAGAAATGATTATTGTGAATGTTGTTGAAAGTCATTGACCCATTATTATACAGGGTAACATCATTCCTGTCAATAAGGTCTTCGATTAATTTCCTTTACTATCTAAAACCGACTTCCCAAAGGGGGTTGTGGGCATTAAAATCACCTAGCAGAAGTAAAGGAGCTGGAAGTTGGTCAATTAACGACTGAATATCTCCAATGTTAAAATCAAGGTCTGGTGGAAGGTATAAGGAGCAGATTGTTATCCTCTTTTCCAAAATGACTGAAATAGCGACAGCTTGTAGTGTTGTATTTAATTGTATTGTGGAGTGCTGTAGAGATTTATTAATAATAATTGCAGCACCTCCATGGGCACGATCACCAATTGGGGATATGATTTAAATATTGAATAATTTAGTCCAGGATTATAAACAGAGTTGCCTAACATTGTTTCCTGTAGGCATATAATCCCTGGATTAAATTCATGCATTAAAACTTGAAGGTCTTCTGTACGGGCTCTGAGACCTTTACAGTTCCACTGAAGAATATCGAGCAAGAATGCTAAGGTGGTAAAATGTGCTACTTCCCACTCCTTGGAGGGGAAGTACTGTTCCTAGGTGGAGTGGGAAATTCTCCTTTATAAGAGATTGTTTTCTTAATCCCTTTTCATCTGAATTGGTGTTCAGGGTCTTTGGTTGATCTTCATATTTTTTTATTATGAACCTGATGTTCAGAATTATTGCTGTGGTTCTGTGCACCACTAATCCTATTTGTCTTAGGGCGGCAAGACTGAATTGAACTCAGATGTTTTTGTTCTGAAACTACTTTTGGAACCACCTTTCTAGGAGGAGAGATGTCTTCCAAAACACTGAACCCATTTGAAGTTTTTATTATAAAATTATCATTATTTGGGGAACTATTTCTTGTGTGCGTTTCTTGGTAGTTGCAACTGTAGTTTTATTATTATTTTTGTTTGTGGCTGTGGCGATTGATGGCTCTGAACTAGCTCTATCTGATTGGGATTGTTCCTTTAGCTTATTTTGGTTTGAAGTATTTTCAGAATATTTTCCTGAATTATTGGCTGATTTTGGCACCCTTATTTTTGGAGATGAATCGACAGCTGTGGATGTGGTGGAAGATAAATTTTCTGTGCTTTTGGAAGTACAATTTTTGGTATTGGACTGCAAAGCACTTGCCGACGAAAAAAGTTTCTCACCAGTTTGGAGATTTTCATTATTATTTATGGTTCGAGAAATACCAGGTTTGTGATATCTTCCATCAGACACAGTTATTGGTGGCCTTACATTGTTGGAAGTTTTCATGAATTTTATTACAGAAGCATACGTAGTGTTGGCACTTTTGTTTGCCCCCATTACCGTGCGCTTTGCTTCACTAATGCTAATATGTTCATTATCTGCCACTGCCAACACTTCTTGTTCAAATTTATATCTGGGACAAGCCCTAGAATTTGGTGTGTGATCACCCTTGCAAAGAAAACAGTATCGGGCTGCTTTGCAATCATCAAAACAATCGTGCTCTGCAGAGCACACAGGACATCTTTTTTGTTATCGCAAGAGTTTTGAATGTGGCCATATTCAAAGCATTTGGACACTGTCTAGGACTTCTTTTATATTTTTTAACCTGCATCCTCTCATGGCCAACAATGATGGTATCAGGTAGGTAATTGGAGGAGAAGGTTAAAAGGATAGCTGCATCACCACCCAGTTTTTTTTACATGAGATACACAAGGAGGGCATCGATGGAGAATCTCTTCCTCTTTAAAAACATGCAAATCTTTTGAGTAAACTACTCCTTTCAGTGTATTAAAAAATCTGTGAGATGAAATAGATTCAATATTTCCACTTTCAGGAGGTTTAAAATTAGCTAACAGAACTGCTTGAGTCTCATTTCCAGCTTTTATTAGAAGGTTCTTTCCATACTCTTCAAATTTCCAATGGGAATGGAACCAACCTTGCTCTCAATGCAGTCAGCAGCTTTTATCAAATTTTTCCCTCCTCCTTGTAGATAGCAACATGCCATAAAGGGGGAGGAAGAGCTCTGGTACATGGGACTGGTCCATGTTCTTCAGCCTTTGGAACAAAGTCAAATGGCTCATCATTCAAGTTTTTCACTGAAAACACTTTCGTGCTGACAACTGAGTCATTTAGAATGTGGCCATGGAGTCTTTGTTGTGCCTCACTAGCTTCCAAGGAAGAGGAAAATTTGATAAAAGCACAAAATGACTGCTTATCTTTTCTAGAATTAATTTAATTCTTTCCACTTTGCCGAATTGCTTCACTACACTGTATAAACATTCGTAATCTAATGATAAGTTTACATTAGTGCAATAAAGGACCCTATTATTTGAATCAAATCCACCAGATTTATTAACACCCTGGTGTCTCAGTGTTTGGTTCTGTCCAACAGCCAAGCCCGTATCCATGTTCATGCCAGAAGTCGCTGCAGTGCCAAGTAAGTCGTCGGATCCAGGGGAGGGAGAACTAAAAGCCAAATCCATAAGTTTAAACCAGTCCACATGCAAAGGTCCAAAAAGTGCACACCTGACAGCCAAGAGCCCCCAAGACAGACCCCGACAGCATATCAAAAGGACAAACTGGGCAGCTCTACTGCTCAGCTTCCCACCCCAACACACTCCCAAAGCCCACGAAGAGACCCCAAGATGCCAAGCATGCACACATCAGACCACCACACACAAACTGGTTCATCCACCCACCCAAAACTGCTTGGTCATATCAAGAAAGTATCGTAGATCAGTCAAGTATTGCATTCTCCACCAATGGCACAAGTGAGAGTTGACTCCAACAGTCCACCCCATACCCTACCCTTTCAGGATAGCACCAGTACACTTGCAGTGGCCCAGGTATAAGCCAATCCGCCTGCTGGGAGTTCTGCCCCACTAATGGGGACTGACTCCCACTCCAACCGTACTCGTGGGCTTCCGGACAAAAGCCAGAGTCCCACCTCCAAAACCAGCCCCTGGATTCCGATGGGCTGATCCCCAGAGATGGTTCCGCCCTCAAGATAGCAGTGGGAAAAATCCCATCACCATCTCTTGGGTCCAAACTATCTCGGGTGGCGACTCAACCACCACAACTCCCACAATTAGCTTCGAATGCGAACCCCTTCCAAAAAACGATCCCTTCTCAGACTCACCTAAGCAGTAAAATTTTGCGAATGTGGAAATGTCCACGCCATTTAAACCAAAAACTATGTAGGATGATTCGTCAGGACCCGGGCCCAAAGGCCAGGGTCCCTTAGCCCCTCACCTCGTCAAGGCGTCCTACTCGAGGGGCAGCCAAGGAAGGAAGTTATAACTACTATAAATTTTGCTGGTTTCTTCAGAAAAAGGTGGGAGGAATAAAGAGCGGTGATATTTCTCGTTTTAGGAAGAACGCTGTTTTTATTCATGCCAAATCCACAACCCAAGCATATATGCTGACCTTGTTGGACATAAAAAATGATGAAATGATTATGAAGATTAAGCCCCACTTAAGCTTTAGTTATGGGAGACGAGTACTATTTGATAGATACCTTTATGACATGACAGAAGAAGAAATTCTAGAAATGAGTCCCACTTCAGTTTGGAGAGTGAAAAAGGCAGCTGTTGCCAACATGATCATTTTAACCTTTGTAGACTCCGAAGTACCTTCTCATGTCATATTTGAAAATGAAAGGGTACGAGTACGTCCTTTCCAGCAAAGACCAATGCAGTGCTATCATTGCTTTAACTTTGGCCACCCACGAAATTGCTCTGGTGTCCATCATGATGATGAATGTAACAGAAAAGCAAAATGTGTTAATTGTCAACTGGAACATAAATCCAGTAACAAAAATTGTGAAATTTACAAATTTGAACTGTCTTCACTAAATAAAGCCAATGCAGAGCATATAAGTATCGGTTTTGCAAAAAGACAATTAGGATAACAACCTAGGAGCTATGCTCAAGTTCTTAAGCCATAACCCCTATCAACTACTAGGGGAGCAGTGGCAGCACCCTCTAATGTGCATCAACCCCTGTGGTAGTGGCCCATCCATGTGGGTCAGGTGCTCGGCCTGTTGAGGCTGGAGCACAAGACTCCAAGGAAGATAAGATGGCACCTAACCCAACCACCTTGAAACTGTCTCAGGCAGAGTCTCTGCCTGATTTAACGGAGACTGAGGAGCAAAAGCACCCAAAGAAGATTATTATTATTATTAAAGTAGTTTAACCAGACCACTGAGCTGACTTTCAGCTCTCATAGGGCTGGCCCGAAGGATTTGATTAAAATACTAGGTCTAGGCCTGAAGTCAAGCGCTAGGACCCAATAGATCATCCAATACTAAGATGAATGAATTAAAATTAAATTAAAAACTGCACATAGGCACATGCTCTCATACAATAAATACATTTACTCAGACTTCCTTACATACATACTAAAACGGTATATTAAAATTCAGAATATAAATTAAACAAAATTTTAAAAATTCTTTTTTGTAAAATTCAAATGTTAAAAGGATTTTCATATTTTTATTATTTACTTATTTTTATATTTTGTTAATTAAATTACAGTTTTTCAAGAACATCAAAATTGGAATGATTGAAAATGTGAAAGATTCTGACAAAATTTCTTTCACTGTCCTATTTCCAAAAGTAGACATTCGTTGTCGGTCATACTTTGGACATTCACGTAACACATGTCTGACCGTTATTAATACTCTGCATTCTGAGCACTCGGGAGCCGGGCCATGTGGGCTGCTCATTAAGTGCCCATGTGTCAGACGAGTATGGCCTATTCTGAGGCGTGTTAAAATTACTTGTGCGTGTCTCTCTCTGATATGATGAACTCCATTTTTAACATTAGGTTTTAATTCTTTCAGTTTATTACTTTCAGGTTCTTCATCCCATATATGTTGCCATTTATTTATGATACCCATTTTTATGTGAGTTACATAATCTGTAACAGGGATATTCACATTTGATCTTGTCATGTGAGTTGCTGCTTTAGCTGCTTTGTCTGCTTCTTCATTTCCTTTGATCCCTACATGCGCAGGGATCCAACATATTTTCTACATTTTTTCCATTATTATATAATTTATGGAGATATAATTTAATTTGTTGTACTATATTATTATTAGATTTGTAACTTTGAATAGCTTCTATAGCGCTTCTTGAATCACTGAAAATTACAAAATTATTGAATGATGATTCTTTAATTATTTTTATAGCTGATGCAATTCCACACAATTCTGCTGTAAATACAGAAGCATTATTGGGCAGGGAGAACTGATAAATTTTGTCTTGGGACACTGCAGCATATCCTACTCCGTATTCTGATTTAGATCCATCTGTATATATTGCATAATGTGGACCTTTTCGGTTTATATGCTCTATCGTATGCTGTCTATGGTGTTCTGTTGTATGAGTTACTTTTTGATAAATACTTGAGGTGTGTGCAAATTCTCGTTTTATTCATTGTCCAGGGAGGAGGTGATTTTACTATTACAGGCACTGGTATATTTATATTCAGCGACTAAACAATCTTTTAGCTCTAATTGGGAAAGGTGGTGGATGGTTGTTTATAAATACATCTCTTAATTCAAATAATTTTTTGGTTGAGAATCACTAGTTTGAATTCTTAAAGCACTTTTCATTGTTACTAGCTCTCTATGGAGAGACAAAGGCAGTTCACCACATTCAACTTGTAAAGATGATTTTGGTGATGATCTAAAGGCTCCAGAGCACATTCTAAGGCCTTCATTGTGAACAGGGTCTAACATTTTCAGAACTGCGTCAGATGCCGAGCCATATACTTCACTTCCATAATCAATGATGGACAGAACTGTTGCCTTATACAGCACAGTAAGGGTATGTCTATCGGCTCCCCAAGTAGTGTTCGATAGTTTTCTAATTAGATTTAATGCTCTTTTTACTTTTAGATTTTACATATGTAATGTGGGCTCTCCAGTTCAAGTGGGTATCAAATACTAATCCTAAAAATTTTGCTGTTTGGCCAATTGGTATACTATGGTTTTGATTTTTAAATCTATTTCTTCACCTTTTTTCCACTTTTTGCTTTTATAAAACATGATTGCTTGAGTTTTATCTATGGAAAATTTAAAGCCTACAGATGAGGCCCATTCATCTATTTTTACTATGCTTTTATTAATGATTCGTTCTGCATGTTTTATTCGGGATGCTGAATAATATATGGCAAAATCATCCATGTATAGGTTACTTTTAATGCCAATAGGTAGATTTTTACTGATATCATTAATTGCTAAAGTAAACAGTGTTCCACTAAGGACGCTTCCCTGTGGAACACCGTTTTCAAGTGAAATGTTCTAGACAGATCATCATCAATTCTCACCTGAAAATTGCGGTTTGTCAAAAAATTAATTCTGTATAAAAACCTAGGTAAATGTCCACGGATGTTGTTGTTTTGTAAAGTTTTTAATATAGCATACCTCCATGTGGTATCGTATGCCTTTTCAATGTCAAAAAGACAGCTATAGTAATTTGTTTTCGTTCAAAACCTCTTACATGATATGGTCTTCTAAGTTACAGAGAGAATCCAATGTGGATCTGTTACACTGAGACCCAAACTGAGTGGGAGTTTATTTATTTTCTCAATGTGCCATGTTAGTCGAGCATTTACCATTTCTCTAACAATTTGCATAAGCAGCTTGTTAAAGAAATTGGTCTGTAATTATTTACATTGCTGGGATCCTTTCCAGGTTTGGGGATTGGAATTATTATAGCTTTACGCCAATCATCTGGAAATAAATTTCAAAGCCATAAATGATTATAAAACTCTAATAAGTATGACTTTGCCAAAGGTGCTAAGTGGCAGATCATCTCAAAACAAATATTGTCACCTCCAGGAGCAGATTTATTGCTGTTCGAGAGAGCATATTCCATCTCTGACATACTAAATTTTCTATTATAATATATATCTTCTATTGTTTCAAAATTTATTGTTATTAATTCTATTTTATTTTTTTTTGTGTGGAAGTGTTCATCTAAATTTTTATCACTACTTACATTTGCTAAATTTTCTCCCATTATATTACTTATTTCTTTTGGATCAAGTGTTCTTTTCCCATCTTTTAATATGGCATGTCTAGGTGGTTTGACATGGGTACCATTTATTTTCCTGAATTTTTCCCATATTTTTTGTATGGGAGTATTATTAGAGAGATCTGATACGTATTTCCTCCATGAAATGATTCTTCCTTGAATTACTTCTTTTTTAAATTTTGCAGATAATTTGTTGTATACAGGTTTTAATGTATTAATTTCTAGTAATAATACAGTCATTTTTTGTAAAGTTCTTTCTAATATCGGTAATGTTTTATTCATTTTATTGAACTTTCTATTCAAATTATCTAATCGTCTCCCTATTGAGTGTTTTATATTTATTAATTCTGTTAACTCATCAGACCACCAGGAACTTTGTGTTTTGTTGGATGGGGTTTTGACTTTGGTATTGCTTTATCAGCAGCATTTTTAATAAAATCAACAAGAAATTTATTAGTTTCATTATGATCTTTTAAATATTCAAACTGTGGATATTTCTAGTGTGCATTTCATATCGCTCCCAATCTGCTTTATAGATGTTATAGTGAGGGACATGTTTTGCAGGATTATTTTGCAATAAGGAAATTAATATTGGGAAATGATCACTGGTGTGCAAGTCATCAACTGTATTCCAATCCAATCTGTCAACTATGCTTGTTGTACATAAAGTTAAGTCTACTGAGGAAAATGTTCCATGTGTTTTTGAAAAATATGTGCTAATTTCGTCATCATTTATACAGCACATGTTGTTGGAATCCATGAACTCTTCTATTTTACTACCTATTCTATTTGAGTTTGTACAATGACAGTCCCATATTGGGTTGTGGGCATTAAAATCACCTACTATTAATGTAGGTTCCTTGGTATTGTTAAGTAAATCTTTAAGTTTATCAATATCGTAACTTTTATTAGGTTGGTTATATAAGTTATAAATTATGTAATTATCATTTTTTATTCGTATTTTAATACTTGATACTTGCAAGTCAGTAAAATTTACAGGTACTATGTCATAACATACTTTGTTATGTACATATATAGCAGTACCTAAATTTCCTTCTTCTTCTCTAGATGTAGATACTAAGGTATATTTACCTATTGTTGGTATTGTTTTGTTGACATGTTGTAAACATATTATCATTGGCTCATATTCCTTTAGTAATCGTTGTATTTCTCCCAAATGTAATCTGGTCTGTAGACCATTTACGTTCCATTGTATAATATAATTATTGAAAGTATAACGTTAGTGTGTTCAAGTGTTATTTTCTTTTGTGGATCATCAATCTGCATTTTTTCTAAAATCCTATTTACAATTTTTATTTGTTTTTCTTTATAAGACATTATGTGTCCAATGCACATACAGCCCTTTTCGTGAGTGTCCAAACTAGTAGTTTCTTTATTTCTGTAACTTATAAAATTTCGTATAGTGTTTGTTAAACTGTCTTTTGTTATGCTTTCATTTTTGTTGCACAGTTCAATGAAGCATTCATTACATCCACATGTGTTTTCGTGTGTCGTTTTTTCATTTACTCTTGCTGCACCTATTGTTGGTGATGGGGTAATCTCTTCTCCCATCACATAATCATTTTTGTCAATAGTTTGTTCCTCTACTATTTCTTTGATGTTCTGGGTATCTGTTTCTATTGGTTTTATTATTACTTTAGGAGACAAAGGCATTTTCTTATTATTTGGTTTATGTTCTTTCTTGAGGTCTCCTGTCTCTTTATTTTAATGGATGTATCTCTAATAATAGTTGGTTTTTGTTGGTCTTGGGTGGAGTTCTCTCTAAAGGTCTCTTTTTTCTTTAGTTTCTAATTCATCAGAACTATCTTTTAATATTTCTATGGTGCTTGTATTGTCTTCTAGTGATTCTATTTCTCTTAAAATCTCAAATGAATTTGAGCAAAGATTTGTATACATTTCTTGATCCTTTGCTATATTGGTTTCTTCTTGCAAAGTGGTTATTTTTCTTTGAGACTGATCTACCAGGGTTTTGTTATTCTTATTTATTTCCACTTTTGTTTCTTTGTTTGATCTTATTGCTGCAGAAAAAGTTCGTTTCTTAGCGGGATCATGCATTCCTCTAACCTTTAATTCTAATTTGGCCTCTTTTTATAGGCATTCCTGTCCTTTCTTGAAGTAATTTCAATTCAGTATTGTATATATAATATATACATTCCTTAGATCTTGCATGGTGATTTTGTCCACAGTTCACGCATTTTGATTCACCACACCTCCACTGTGTGGCATGTTTGTCAGATCCACAGTATGCACATACAGATATATTATGGCAATTTTTTCTTGTATGTCCATACAAACTACAGTTTTGGCACTGTAGTGGTTTAGGGACATACAGTCTCAGTTCTCTGCTTTGGCCTAAGATTTTTATTTTTAAGGGTAATTCATGGCCTTCAAATTTTATCTTTGCTATTCTTAGTATTTTTTCATTATTCCGTCTACTAGCTATGTTGTAAATTTCACAGTCTTGAATATTGCTGTACCTTTTTTAAGGAATCTAGCAATATATTCTTTTCTATCGGTTCATCATTATCAGGAAGTACTATGGTACCCTGGACACTGTTCAAATTGTCATGTTTTTAATATGTACTTTAACATTATCAATATTTTTATATTTAAGTAATTTTCCGATTGATTTCTTGTAGTGGTTTCTATCAACCACATCTGTTCTTTTTACTTGTCTGAAAGACATTTCAGTAGTTGAATGTCGATTCAATAAGAAGTTTTCTAATTTCAATGGTGATATTTTTTCTCCGTTTCTAATGTTAGAATCTTGACCAACTTCCACTCCCAAAGAGGGAGTCGTGGTGGTCAATGTTGGACAAGATACTTGGTTTTTTTGGCTTGTTTTTCATTGGAGCATAGGGCTCCAGTGTAATTACATTCGTATTTTTTCTGATTTTTCCAGAGAGAGGTCAGAGGAGGTTCCTGCAGTCGTTAAGAGTGCCGAATCGCTACCATCAAAGGGTCCAGGGGTACTTAAATCGTTAACACAACTTTGCATTAAGACAAGTAAAATTGAGAAAAAAAAAAAATAAATAAACCTGAAAACCTTAAAAGATATCATCAGCCTTTCATGGAGTTCATTCCTCCACTAATGGCACAAGTGAGAACCAACTCCCAAATGTCCGCATCCCTACCCTACCCCAAAGGGGATGGCACAACATGATTAGAGTGGCTCAAGTGTAAGCCAACCCGCTTGATAGGACTGAGAGCATTACTAGAATACAATCATCCCCACCTTAATCACATTATGGGCAAACCGGACAGAATGCCGAGAGTCCTATTCCCAGAACTAGACCCCTGGAATCCGTGGTCCAGTCCTCATGAATAGTTCCGCCTGAAAACTCAGGTCCGAACATTATCGGGCAGTTGATGGTCCTGCCACGGTTCTCACTATTTAGCTTCGGATATAAACCCAATCCCAGCTATGATACCTTTTCCTATTTACCAGGTCCAAGAAATTTGTACGAAAGTGAAAAATATCCACGCCATTTTAAATCGAAAGGTTTGTAGGTGATTCATAAGGGCCAGGCTCTTATTCTTCGTAAGAACGAAGAAGAAAAGCCAGGGCCCTTACTCCTCACCACGTAAAGGAACCTACTTCGAGGGGACCCAAAGAAGAGACGTTCCCCCTCATCCTCTCCTACCTCGGATGCAATTAAACATGCATCAATTAATAATAGATACGAAGTACTAAGCTCGATGCAAGAACCCCAGCCTGAATTTAAACAAATTGACAAGAAAGGGAAACAAAATGACACCAGTAAATCAACAGATAATAAAGCAAACCTGTCAAGACCAGTCCTTTCCAAATTATATCTTGATAATACTCATAAACAAAAGAGAGTAAATGAGAAGGCTCCATCCAAAGGGCCTTTCACCAAGCTCAAAAAATAGTTTTCACGTCAATACTACAATGGAACTGTAGAGGTCTTGGGGCTCGAAGGGAAGAGCTGAAGGCACTGCTCCATGAGCATAGCCTAGGTATTGTGTGTCTCCAGGAAACTAAGCTTGGAAGCACACAATATAATCTTGCGTTAAATTACAGCATATATAATTCTCCACCACCAATCGGAGATAGAGCTAAGGGAGGTGCAGCAATTATTTCGCATAAGTCATTGCAACACTTCTTGCTATCAATTAATACTCATCTCCAAGCTGTAGCAGTAACTTTCATTTTAGACAAGCAAATTACAGTTTGCGCCATCTGTCTTCCTCCGGATTTGGATTTCACTTATAATAATATTCATTTACTGATCAATCAGCTTCCTACTCCTTTCCTCCTCCTTGGTGATTTTAATGCTCACAACCCCATATGGGGTGGGAACACGACAGATGCCAAGGGTAGGATGTTGGAGGGTATTGTGGATGGTCATAATATCACTATACTCAATAATGAGCCATGACTTAGCATAACATCTACTCCAATACATATTCAGCTATAACATAACATCTACCCCAATACTTATTCGGCTATTGATCTGAGCTTTTGCTCGTCTAGTGTTCACACTGATTATGAATGGCCAGTAAATGAATGTCCAAATGGGAGTGACCACTTTCCAGTTCATATAAAATCAGTTAAGAATCAGCCATCTGAGTCACCTCCCAAGTGGAAGGTAGATGAAGCAGACTGGAAGAAATTTAGTGAGTCTGTTCTCATGGACAAGAATGTAAAATCATTTTATCCATCTCAGAGGCATATAATTACTTTAATGACACCACCATCAACAGTGCAATTGCCTCTATTCCAACAATAAAAGGGAAGCCCTCTAGACCAGCAGTTCCTTGGTGGAACACAACCTGCAGTAGTTTGAGCAAGATCACTAGAAAATGCTACAGAAAGTATAAGAGGAGTGTAATTTTCGAGCCAAAGTTACAGTATTTACCAACGTGCTGTGGCCAAGCGAAATAAATATTTTAAAAAAGCAAAAAAGAGAGTCATGGATGTACTACATTAATGGCATTAGCTGAAAAACGCCATTCAAAATGATTTGGAAGAAAATTAAAAAACTAAATGGCAAGTTTGTCCCTGACCCTCTGCTTACCCTTAAGATAAATGGTGACCTAATCACCCAACCAGAGAGGGTCGCAGAAAAATTAGGAGAACATTTCTCGAGAATATCGAGTAGTGAGAACTATTCTGTAGAATTCCAAGACATTAGAAATGCCCAGATTTCTCTCGATTTAAGTTAAAATAATTTTGAACTATATAATGCAAAATTTACACTGCAGGAACTCAAAGATGCCTTGCAGAATGCCAAACCATCAGCCCCTGGTGAAGATAAAATACTTTATGAAATGCTGAAATATCTCCCAGAAAAGTCAAAGTAATTTCATCTAGATATAATTAATGAAATCTGTGAAACTGGTATTATTCCTAAGAGCTGGAAATTATCATTAATCCTCCCTATGAAGAAACCAAACAAGGATCCTGCTTTACCCAGCAGCTACAGACCAGTAGCTCTCACCAGTTGTGTTTATAAGCTGATTGAATAGATAATTAACACCAGACTTGTATAGCACTTAGAAACAAATGAATTAACTTTCTCCATTCCAGTTTGGTTTTAGGAAAACTAGATCTACTTTAGATCCCTTGCTCAGGCTCTCAAACCAAATACAACAAGGTTTTGCTAAACAGAGCCAAATAATAGCATGGCATTATGGTGGTATTATAAAAAAGTTGTATAAGATGGGCATTAAAGGAAAAATGATCAGATTTATAAATTCTTTTTTATCAGAAAGATATATAAATATAAGAGTTGGGAATCACGTATCACGCCCTTTCTTACAAGAAGAGGGAGTTCCTCAGGGTAATGTCCTTTGTGTCACCCTCTTTGCTATTGCCATTAATGGAGTATTAGAAAAGATATCATCACCAGTAAAAGGGTCTTTATTTGTAGATGATTTGGCTCTGTACCGCACAGGATATGATGCAGTATCTACTAGCAGTTTCGTGCAAAGAGCCATCAAAGTAAGAGAATGGGCCAATGAGCAAGGATTTAGACTTTCTGAATCTAAACTGTCGCTGTTCAGTTCTGCAGACGCCAAACTAAGGAAACCATTCCAACTCTTACCTTAAATGGAATTATTTTAGCTTACTCTACTGAAGTCAAATTTTTAGGAATGGTCTTTGATGAAAAGCTCACTTGGAATAATCATATTGACCAGTCAAAATTGAAAGAGAAGAGATCACTAAATACAGGCAGTCCGTCCCTGGTTATCAGCAGGGGTTCTGTTCTGAGGGTATGATGATAACTGAAAATCGCCGATAACCGAAAATCAGCAATTTTCGGGGCTTATCTGCGCCGAAGAGCGCCGATTTTTCGGTTGTCGGCGCCTCTGTTAGGTATGTATTGGCGCCAATACCCAATTATCGGCTCTGATAAGCGGAAATCGGCGATTTTCGGCGCCGAAAATTGCCGATTTTCGTCGCTAGACCAGCGCCATAAAACCGGATCGCCGGTAACCGGGGACTGCCAATTTTAAAAGTAGTATCTAATTTTAACTGAGGTGCTGATGAGAAATTGTTGTTAAGGCTTTATAATGCAGTATGTTTATCAAAGACTAAACTTAAGGAATTGGATGTTGTGCATAATATGGGGCTAAGGATCTACACTGGAGCTTTTAGAACTTCACCCACTGAAAGTATAAATGACAGGAAAATCTATATTGACGGGTCAAAATCGGATGATGGAGTAGGATGTGCAGTGGTGTGTCAGGGGGAATCATATATAAAAAAGTTATCAGACTCCTCATCCATATTCACTGCTGCAGCAACAACCAAAGCTGATGCTTTAAATCTTGCGTCTGATAAGAAATTTAAATCCACGATAATATATTATAGTGACTCAAGGAGTGTTTTAGTGTTTTAGAAGCCCTAAAGAAGTTTAACCCTACCCATCCCTTAATTCAAAAGGCTCAGGAATGGCTTTTTTATCTTTCCATTCGCCATAAATCAGTAAAGTTTTGTGGTTGATTCCTGGCCACACTGGTCTAGAAGGGAATGAACATGCTGATAGTAAAGCAAAGGATGCTGCAAGATGTGATTTCTTAACTAATAAGGTGCCACATAATTCATCTAGTTAAGATGATACATTCATACGAAATGGCAGCAGAGATGGACTTTCCCATTTTATCCACAAATAGGAAGTACAGAAACATAAGAAAGGTATCCATTTTTGGAGTTCAGGTTTTAATCGTTACAGAAGATTTGAGATCATCCTAATATGGCTTAGGATTGGCCATACCCACTTCACTCATAGCTATATTTTTAGAGGGAGCCTGTGCCCCAGTTTGTGCTCACTGTGGTGGTCGCTATCCATTGAGCACATGCTGGTGCACTGTCTAAATTTAATCGTCTTAGGGCAAAGTACTTACTAACTGGGAAGACTATTTTAGAAATTTTAAATGATGACATTGAGGTAGATAACCTTATGGGTTATCTGAAAGAATCTGGTTATTTTAATGAGATATGATTTTAGTATATTTGATAAAGATTTTAGTCATTTATTTTATATACTAAGTATTTATTTTGAATATTAACATTTAATATATACTTATTTTTTGTTGGTTCTATCTAATATCATTCTTCATTTTTTATGTTCATATTTTAACACTGAATTTTACTAGTAAGTCATCATTCACCTATTCATTATCAATCATATCATTAACTTATATATTTCACCTTCATTACGGCGCTGAATAATCCTGATGGGTTCTGGCTCTTGGTCTTCAAGACCTAAATTTCATAATCAGTCAGTCAATCTTTACCACAAATGTTAAATTATCTGCTATACTTGCATTAGTTGCATACTAGTAGTTGAGCAAATAAAGCAATGTACATAATTTACCAGTAAAGTAAAAAAGAAAAATACATATTTGGCACAGGTAAGTGGTAACCTATTTAATTTACATGTTTCACAAACGGAAAACTGGGTAAAGCATTTGTCATGCTAACATACTAGGCGTTTGCATAGTAACAGTAAAGTTAAAGGAGAAATTCCAGTCTATGTTTGCCCTCTAAAGCAAACCTATCAACCACATGTAATTGTAATAACCACAATGCCCTCTTAACTTTCTCAAATTCTTCGTGCTTTTTTGGCTATACAGCCTTAAGATCCAAGCGCAAGAAATACGAAGAACATCCTCTACTACTACTAATAATATTATTGTAAGTATTGATTTTTGCTGACAGTGATCTTTGGTAATAATCCACTCTTAGGGGCATCATTCATAGCTGAAGTGGGGCGGGGGGGGAGAGGGCGCGACGGCTGCCCCCACCTAAATCCGCCACTAACACACGCAATACGATATTTTCTACAAACAACTGTTGTAATTATCCCCAAAATACATCAATATACTCAAAAAATGTAAACCACTTTTTCTCTCATATACAGCACACAATATGATAATTTATACAAAATATTTATCAGGCTCCCCAAAATAAATTGTGCACAAAAAAATCTAACAAATATAAACACATTTTACTCTGTCAGTTGCCTGTGTGTGCTGTCCTTGCTGCTTACGATGGCTGATTGTTTTCAAGACTTATGTGGTTTAAAAGTACTCCTCCTCCACTTACCCCCTCCCCGCCCTCCGCTCCCCTCCACCAGTCCTGGTTCCCTAAGCTCTCCTCCACAAACACAGTTGCCATGAAACACTACACTATTCTGCATGAGGTACAGAGCTTTATTCCCCCTTTTTTTTTTACATTTTTAATTGTCCTTAGTTTTACTTTATTTTACAGTACTGTACTTCAACATGTTTAATTCTTGTCCATTACCCTTTTCTGCAACAGTAACCCGTAAATTAGAGATGTTTTCAAGATACAGTAGATATTGCAAAATATTTCCACTACTTTTAACCCTCCCCCTTTCATTTCCTTTTCTTTTTAAGTGAGGCAGAGCCATGCTATTAGCTTTGACACCCATCGCTTTCCAGGTTAACAACATTCTTAATTTTCAGGGCTAGCCTTATATATTCCCCAAGTTTTATGTTGGGGGATTTCAGGATCCCTAAAGTAATGTCATGATCTTTTTATTTTTCGTATGGTTTTACACCTGAATAAATGTTCGGTGCTGTCCTCCTCCACTCTGCAAATATCACAGACCTCGTCCTTATATTTATTCCGAAGTTAGCCTTCAAGTTCAACAAATTCAGCCTGGCTTTTTTATCATACACGCACCCATCGTTTCCAGTTCCCTTGTGTAATTATTTTCCCCAAAGTTTTCTATGAACCTCAGCTTCTTCATTTCTTTCCTGTGTCATCAAGACCTACATCATCTTATCCCTCTGCCTCCTGTGACTCACGTTAGAAATTAAGTGGTGCAGTGGTTGGAAGAGGTGTTGTGGTGCCTGGAGCAAGACCACTGAGAGACAAGGCCTGTTGGATATGACGTCATGACGTGATGACGTCGACCCTGGTTACAGTATTACAGAAAGAGATAATGATCTTGGACACTTCTTTCTTGGTCGAGCCAGTACTAACAAAGAGTCGTTGACACTCAGGCCAGAGGCAGGCGAGTCCTCTTCATATAGCGCCACAGCACTCTGACAGGGCACAGTAGCATCTCGTCTGGTTCATTACCAACAAAGTCCTCTAGGAAGGGATCATGAAAGACTCGAACCAAGCGTCAGGAACCGAAGAATTCTGAGTCTTCACCACGAAATCCAGGACAAAATTGAGCGTAACTGATCCCCATCCCCTCGAGTGTTTAACATCAAAGAAAAGTTTGTGAAGTATGCCAACTCTTTGCCAATGCCAGGGCCAGCAAGAAGACGGTCTTAAGGGTCAGATCCCTGTCTGACGACTCTTGTAAAGGCTTGTACGGTGCATGAGTCAGGCTCCTTAGAACGAGAGTCACATCCCACGCAGGAGGGGCCTGATATCTCTGGGTGGGCAAGATCTTTGAAACTTCTCATCAGCAGGGAAATCTCAAAGGAAGAGGAGATATCTACACCCTTCAGCTGCAAGACTAGGTTGAGTGCAGCCCGATAGCCTTTTACAGCTGAAACGGAGAGAAACTTCTCTCAATGAAGAAAACCGAAGAAGTCCGTGACCTGCTGAACAGTAGCTCTGACTGGAGAGATACCCCGTCCACGACACTAACCACAGAAGACAGACCACTTTCTCTGGTATACCGCTGCAGAGGATCGCCTGAGGTACTCGGCCATCTCCATTGCTGCACGACGCGAAAAGCCTCTCGCTTGCAGGAGATGGTGGATAACCTCCAGCTGTGAAGACACAGGGACTGCACTGCCAGGTGATGCTGCTCTATGTGGTGCTGACACAGCAGGTTGGGCTGGGGGGAATCTCTCGGCGCCTCGGAAAGGAGGGCTAGCAGGCTGGGATACCAAACGGCCCGTGGCCATTTGGGTGCCACCAGAATCATTCTGAGATTCAGAGTGATTGTCGCCTGGTTGATCACTCTGCAAATCAGACAGAACGGAGGAAAGGCGTAGACATCAAGGTTGTCCCATGGGTGCTGGAACGTGTCCTCCGCAGTGACCCATGGGTCCAGCATGACTGAACAGAAGACCTTGAGTTTTCTGTTGTGCCGGGTGGCGAACAGATCAATGACTGGATGTCCCCCATAGATTGAACAGCCTTTCCACGACTTCCGGGTGAAGGGACCATTCTGTTCTGATCACCTGATTCTGGCGGCTGAGCTTGTCTGCCACGACATTCCTCTTGCCTGGAATGTACCTGGCTGACAGCTCTACTGAGTGAGCCAGTACCCACTCGTGCACCTGCATCGTCAACTGGTGGAGTGATGAGGATACTCACCCCCCTGCTTGTTGACGTATGCCACTACCGTGGTAGTGTCACTCATCAACACCACGGAATGTCCACATCACTCGATCCCGGAACTCTTGGAGAGCCAGGAAGGCTGCCTTGAGTTCCAGGATGTTGATGTGAAGGTGCTTGTTGTCTCGGTGCCACACTCCCGAAGTCAGCAACTCCTCCAGGTGTGCACCCCATCCCTCGGTCGATGCATCCGAGAACTGCAGCATGTCCGGAGGGGGAGTATGTAGGGATACTCCTATTAAGAGGTTCCTGTCGTCCATCCACCAATGTAGGTCCTCTCTCACCTCCTCAAAAAGAGGAATGAGAAAGGACTGGGTGTCTCGGGACTGGGACCAATACTCCTTTAGTCTCCATTGTAGAGACCGCAGGTGAAGATGCCCATGAGGACCAGCTTCTCCAGCGACGACAGGTGACCAATGATGACTTGCCAACGCTGCCTTCCTGAACTTGCTGATACGAGAGTCTGAGGGAAAGACTTTTGCTGCTATCATATCTATCAGCATGCCCAGGTACTTTATCCTTTGCTTGGGGTTGAGATCGGACTTCTTGAGGTTTACCATGATCCCAAGCTCGCAAAAGCAAGGAGCCGATCTCTGTCCTGTAGCAACCACGAGTGGGAGCTTGCCAGGACCAGCCAGTTGTTGAGATACCTCAGTAGATGTATCCCATGAATGGGCCCAAGCTGACATGCGGAGAGAACACTCGAGAGCCCAAAGTAGAGGGCCCCAAAGTGAAATTGGAAGACAGTCCCCTGAGGATAAAGTGGAGGTGCTTGCGAGAGGACAGATGAATGGGTATTTGGAAATATGTAGCCTTCATGTCCACCTAAGCATGAAGTCGTTCTCCATGATGGAGGCGAGCACGAATCGCGCCATCTCCATCGTGAACCGAGTCTGGCGAACAAATCAGTTAAGGAGAAAGAGGTCTATGACTGGTCTCCAATCCCCTGTGGCTTTCTCTACGAGAAAGATTTGGCTGTAAAAGCCTGGGGGCTGATCCAACACGACTTCCACAGCACCCTTGCTCAGCATGGCTTGCACTTCTTGCATTAGTGCAGTGTCCTTCAGTGATCCTTGGACGTAGGTGCAGAGACAGACCAGAGTGTTGGTGAGGGGTGGCTGAGACTTGAAGGGTAGTAGATATCCCTCCTAAAGGACATCCACTATCCAGGTCTTGGCTCCATATCGCTGCCATGTTGCCTAATGGCATGACAGGCACCCCCCCCCCCCACCTTCAATAACAGCTGGGGAGATGCTGCCCCTAGTGTTTCCCCTTCTTCTTCCCCTTGCCCCCTTTACCGGATTGGAAAGTGGGCTGAAAGGGGGCGGAAAGAAATGTTTCAGAGGAAGAAGAAGGCTAGGTGTTCCACAGGATTCCTTTGAAGACTGGGACTTCTTAGGGGTCGAGGAAGAGCTAGCCTAATCTGAAGGCCTGGCCACAGTGGAACACGAAGACCGGAGGTCTTGGCCACTGCCTGGTGAACAAGGAGGTTGCTGTCATCGGACCGACACTTGTCCACCACAGCCTCCACCAGCTCTCTAGGGGATGAAAGAGGTAGAACCCAGCAACGGTCCGTTCCATAGGGTCACTGCCGACTCGGGCCCCAAGGACCTGGCGAAGCGAGAAAGAATGGTGTCTCTTCACTTCAGGACCAGGTTGGCCCTTAGGTTTGCCATCTGGTGGGCGAGGTAAGAGATGGCTCCACCTCCCAACTGGTACAGTCTCCCGAAAGTGGAGTCTTCCCCAGGTACAATAGCGCCCGAGGAAGAAGCCACTGGATACTGTGAACGACCACAGATCCAACCAGGAGACCGCCTGGAAAGCTGCCATGACAGTGGCTTCCAGGGTTGCTGCCTCTTGCTGTTAGAGAGAAATACTTTCTGAAGTAAGTTGCTGCAACGAGAGACCTGGGCCTAGATGAACCAGGTCCGGGTCAACCTACTTGCGGGGCAATGCTCTCTCTGAGGACATATAGAAGCGATTCTGCCGAGGCAGAGGAGGAGGAAGCAGCTTGTCCGAGCGGTTCAATTGCGGGAATTGTCTTGCCCAGGCACAAAAACATTCACTTGATCGAGGACCCCCCTCAGCAAGCATGGACCACGGGAGCCCCACTGAAACCTTGTTCTTTTCGAACCCAAAAGGATTCGAGGTGCAAAGGATGATCCACAAATGAGGCCGTGGTCCCTTCCCAGAGATTGTTGTGCTGATGAATCAGCGCAATTACCTCAACAAAAGTCCTCTCTGTATCTTGGGGTGGTCAGCATCCTGGGGAAGAGGACCCTCGAGTCCTTCCAGGTGCAGTCCTCCCAATCTACACTCTCCACAGGAGGGAGAACCTCGGCAGACCCATGATCCTCCCTGCACCATGCGGGTGTACAATCTGGTCGATCTGAGAACTGAGCCAGGAACGTGCGCCCCTGAGGTAGAACTCTGAGGAGACGACTATTCGCTGGAGTTCTTCCTGTTCGACTCATGCCCCCCATGGGAGGAGCCCAGGAGGTTGAGGGACAGGCAAGGAGGATCGGGCCCCAGCAGGAGCAGCTGGCCGAGAGTGGTCACCAACGGCCATTTCCAGCTCTGCTGAAAGTGATTCCTGATGTAAAGGACCGACGGTTTGTATATTGTGTCGGAACAAATCAGCTTAATAAGAAATAGTCTGCTGTCAAGGTATCTTCATTAGAATATTTGGGTTATCATATATCTGGTGAAGGTGTCAGACCTTCTGCTAAAAAGGTTCAAGCTATATTAGATGCTCCATCTCCCACTTCTGTTGCAGAAGTTCAGTCATTTCTTGGTATGGTTACGTACTACTGTAAGTTTATCCAGAATTTCTCTAGTAAGTGTGCTCCCTTGTATGACCTGTTGAAAAAGAATGTAAAGTTCAAATGGAGTAAAATTGAACAAACTGCTTTTTGAAACTGTGAAAAAAGGTTTGGATGAAAGTCCATTGTTGTGTAATTATGATGGAGAAAGTTCATTGATTGTGGAAGCTGATGCTTCACCCATTGGAGTTGGTGGTGTTTTGTTAAAGAAAATTGATGGGAGAGAGGTTCCTGTATATTTTGTGAGTAAGAAATTATCTTCTGCAAGTTCACAACTTTGGAAATATGTTCTGGAAGAGACACCATGACCAATTAATGTCCAGATTTACTAGTAACCTTGTTAATCTAAGTAAAGATTCTTTCTCATGTTATTTCTTCTAGTAGCCTTAGAAGGTTGTGTAGAATCTTCTGATAATGATGTACCATGTACTGTTCAAAAGAATGAGAGGGATGAATCATTTGTACCCCATACTCCAGTTTTAAGGATATCAAGCAGAGTTGTTGAACCCCCTGAGAGATTGAATTTGTGAAGGTTTATTTTTTTGTTCATGGTGAGTATTTCTTGATGCCTATTGTTTAGTTTTATGTCTTATCTTGGGGAAGGAATTTTTATGTATTAACCTCGCATAGGAGATTGCACATGGTAAAGCGCTGCTTGTCTTGAGTGCATTGTGGGTTGTTGTGATTGGGAGGAAGCCCGCCAAATTTTGTAGCCACAAGATGTAGCAAGATATAACCATTAAAGCCAAAGGTTAGCCAGCTGTATTATTAACCCTCTACCTCGGGCCACCATGTAATACCTGCAGAAAATTTTGTTGGCACTATTGTGAGAAGAAAGTGATAAAGAAAAAAAAAAAAAATAAACTTGAAACTCTTAAAACAATATCAGCCTTTCATGGAGTCTATTCTTTCGCCAATGGCACCAGAAGAGCTGACTCCAAATGCCCATGCCCTACCCTACCACACGGGGGTGGCACTAACACAGTTATGGTGGCTCAATTTTAAGGCCAAGCCTGCTCGTTAGTATTGAGAATATTACAAGAATACAATCACCCCCGCCCTAATCATGTTGATGGGCAAACCGGACAGAATGCCGAGAGTCCTATCCCCAGAACCAGACCACCTCTGAAATCCATGGCCCAGCTCTGCAAGATAGTTCCACCCTTTGGGTATCAATATAGATAATCCTATTGACATCCTTCAGGTCCAAACATTATCGGGTAGTTGATGGTCCTACCACAATTCCCCACTATTAACTTTTTCGATTTATTAGGTCCAATAAATTTTACCAAAAATGGAAATTTCCAAGACTTAATCCAAACAAGTAATAATATACATAGGACCCTCGGGCTCGAACCAGGAACGAAGAGCCCTTCACCACGCCAAAGTGGTCCAAAGTCGAGGAACTTGTGAGAATAGAAGCCAAATTCAACTGTAAGACTGAGCAGCAGCAAGGTTGTGAAAAGTTCAAACGACTGATATCTAACACAGACTCTTGCTTACTTTAAAGTTGATTGTGGGACACATGTCGTCGAGGATGCTTCCATTACGCACTCAGAGCTGTTTTTATGAAACCGAAAGACTGCTGGAGGGGTTCTATTCTATGCGTCTCGGGAAGTCTGGCCCAGGTAGAACAATGATATGGTCAGAAAGGGAAGGAATCTTTAGCTTTTTTGTATGGGTCTGCAAACATTTAAGCTTGCATTTGTACAGCCTGACCTTTGAGTTGGAAACTGACCACAAACTACTTAAACAGATCTTCACCCCAAAGTCCGGACCTACTGTCTGTGTAGAGCTGGGTTCTCAGAATGCAAGTGCATGACTTCAGAGTGATCTACAGTCCAAGGCCCATCTCCCTGAACAAACCAGGTTAGAGAAACTTTACAGACAAGAGTGACGCTTATGACTATTTGTATTTGGTGGTCAGTACTAACATGCCTAATACGATACATTTTCAAGATTTTGACAGAGCGTCACAACAAGATGGAAGAATTAGTTGCACTGCAAAAATGTAAGATATCAAGCAACTGAATCATGCTACATTGCACAACAAACGCATGTGAAAGGTAAACTGTGTCTGTGAAATGTGATTTTGGAAGGCACATGTTTTTTCTTTCTAAAGTGTCTCAGAGACAGTGTTATGACTGGCCCATGAAGGACAAGACATTAGCAAGACCATGTGCAGACTCAGGATGAAAGTTTGGTGGACTTTATGGACCAGAAGCTGAAAAACTGTCGAAATGACATAGTTGGTCATAGTTGTGCTCTTGAATAAAAGTTATCCAAAATCTTTTAGGAAAATACTAATCGACCTCAAGCTACATGTCAACTAAAATTCATCGAAATCCAATATGAAAATAACCTTTAAATAAACCTATGACACTGAAGAAGAGGCCTTGGTCAAATGATTATTTGGGAGCATACTAAGCTATAAGATTTCTTTAAAGTGAAATAAAAGTTTAATGTTAACCCTTGAAGTGATCTCTGATTTTCACGAATTTTGAAGGTCAAACACCCTTAAATTTCACGGTTGCATGATATAAAGGAAAATTAATACTTCCAGTTTCTGGCCTTTAAATCAACCGGTGATTTTGGAAAATAGGCCCAGGTTAAAAATGTTTTGGTATATAACCACCATCCCGAAGGATACCTACCAATCACAATTCATAAGACTCAGAAGCCAAAGAAAAATAGGAGACTAGAAGAATAATCATATATATATATATATATATATATATATATATATATATATATATACATACATATATATAAAACACCTTACGACTTAACCGAAAGGTAATAACAGACTGGGAACCAGGCTCAAAGGGCCAATACCTTTAGTAACATACATGCGTAAGTAATATGGAAATCATTAACAGATTCATTACATTTGTAAACTTAAAAACTTGGGGAATGTAAACTCCTGACTTCTTCAGTTGTGCCCCAGCCCTCACCCACCCCATTGCCTTTCTTTTTTAAAATCTAGTAAAGTATCCTTCAAATGAACTGTAAAAGGCTGACTTAATGATGATAACTTTTTAAAAATCTGGACTAAGTTGAACCCCACAACCACGGGCTGAAAGACCACTACCAACTCCTAAAAGAATTTTTGCTAGATATTTTGCTCAGAAAAACTATTTCTGCATATATCACTCATCTCACTGGATCCCAGCTTAGATAGGGCTTTAATTAGTGGTCAACTGGCCAATTTTTACAAATTAGACCTTCCAGTTGATTATAGTAGACCCTGCGTGTAAATGTAGCCTATCTGTTTTTCCTTCTCACGTGCTGACTTTTCTTTCATTAATTTTTGTTGTTGTTTATTTGTTTGTCTAATAAGCGGAAATCTTGCTGTCTCCTAATATTACAAGTGAATGCTTTAAAAAGACGGGAAGTAAATTTGAATACAATCTGGTTTGCTTTTCGTGATTTTTTAATTTTTATCCATTTTAAGTAGGCTACTTGTCTGTTAGAATGTCTCTAGGTGGTCTTGTTAGACACAGTTAATGAAAGCATCCATCCAGTCGAGTCAATATACTATTTTCATGTTGTTTTATTCATATGTCATATAATTATTAATAATTTTACTGATGTATAAAAATACTAGTCAATGCTAATAAATCATTTAATAACTATTATGCACATTATGGTAGAACTGAGTATTAACACCACGTCAGGGGATTTACTTAGAAACACCACACACATACACACATATATATATATATATATGTATATATATATATATATATATATATATATATATATATATATATATATATATATATATATATATATATATATATATATATATATATATTAATATATGATGAACGGGAGAAAGTCGTCATTCGTGGTTTCCCATTGATACACTTTGTTTCTGAAGAAGAAGAAGCAGACTTTGTTTACTTTGATAGAGAAAAATTTCCATTGATTATTTTGTTGGACAAGTTTTGGAAAATTGCTCAGCGAACGAATACGAAGATTCCTGATTTGTTGGTCAACAGTAATTTATAAAGCTTAATTGTAAGTATAGCTTTAGTAGCCTATGTCAGGTTTGGCAAGTCTACGATAGAGCTAGTCTATCCAAGAAAAATAGGCCTAATTAATGTAAGTCATAGGTTAGGCCAACGCAGCCAGGGAAAGTTTTCCTCCTCTGAAAATGGGTTGGCCAGTTACATATATTAGTCTTTAACATATCACAGTTAGTCTATTAGGGACGATTATATAGCCTAGCCTAGTCTGCTGAAATAGCCAAGCATAGCTTAGCCAGTTTTGTAGGAGTCACTAATCTAGGTCTACAACAGATGACAAAACCTAGGCTAGTTTAGCACATTATTAGTAAATAAATCCCAATTGTTGGTGCAGCCCAGCCCACTGAATTTTTATACTTCCGCAATTCCCTCTCAGTGCTGAATTACCTGATGGGCCCCATTGCTTAGCCTATGGCCTAAATCCTGCATTTGGTATTATTTTACTTTAAACTATTATTGGTGAAACTATAAGGTAACTCTGCACGGACGCCATGTTGTTGTTATCGAATCCAGCCCTAGGAGAGCAGTTAATCAGCTCAGTGGTCTGGTAAAACTAAGGTATATTTTTTTTTAAGGGATTGGCTACGAAACCTATTGTAAAAGGAACTATACTCACCTAACATACCCTAACTTAACCTAACCTAGCAGGCCATGTTATTTAGTCGGGGAGCTCCGCCCCTGAATCCCCCAGTGAAGGAAACCACTTGTTACCAAAACCTCCCCTGTAACACTGCCCATGCGCAATAGCATTCCAGGATGGCCAGCATATAAAAACATATCACTTCTGATGTTAATAACAGGTTAATTACAGTCGACTGCCAGAAAATAACAGTAAAATGTTAATAAGCAACCAAAATACTACAGGAAAAGACAGTTTCAAGGTAATACCTGATGGGAGCAACCCCATAGTTATACCCTATTATTTGATACTGAGTTTTTATATAAGTAAATTACCAAGTAATTACGTAGCTATAGTTTCCTCTTGCATGGCAGCTTAAATTAAAAAATTCGCAGGTAATGCTTCCAAGTTCAGTGCAGACGACGGGTCCCGCCCACTAACTAGATTACCAGAACGACTTGGCAGACACTCTCATTCTGTTTCTGCCACGCCGAGTAAACACTGAGTATCACTGACAGCTTTGTTCTTAAATTTGGCAGTTAGAAACCGGATTACGGTGAAGTATTATTGCTGATTTTGGGTAGCCTTCAAACTTACAGCTTTCTGGATCAGTATTTTATTGTTTTGTTATTAAGATCTGATTCAAGTTTATCATATTTCCTCGCTACAGTAGTGATTTCAATCAAATGGTTTAACTCCAGTAGTGTAGTTTACCACGCTACCACCTTTACTGGTGAATATAATAAACGTAAACATTGCGTTCATTGCTGAACCAATATTTACAGCATTGAATTATTTATCTGCAAGTCTCAATTAGTGTTTGTTAGGATTTGAGACATGTCCGTATGATGATACTGTGTTCAGCTATTGTCAGTAAGGTTAACTTTCCTTTTCTGAATAGCATAATAAAGTAATATCGTGTTTGCTACCTGGTGACACTTTTTCGGTAGTGAATACATATATTATCAGAAAGTCTCTATTATGGGGTCCTGCAGTAGAGGGTTAAGAATACAGATGGCTAAACTTTGGCTTTAATGGTTATAGTGCAGTTAAATCTTGCTACAACTCGACGGAGTTTCCCCAATCCCAAACCACAATAACCCACAATGCACCAGTCATTAGATAGCGCCCAAGCGTCTACAGAGCTTCAACATGCGCTATATAATACGCAAGACTTAATACATAACAGTCTCAATGTTTGATAGGATTTGAGATATGTCTGTATGATGGTACTCAGTGTACTTCAAACTATGTCGGTAAAGGTTAACTTTTCTTTTTCCTATCGGCGTAAAAAAGTTTAATATTGCATTAGCTACCTCTTTTACTGATTAACATAATATAATGCAAATTTTGTGTTCTCTACTGATCCAACATTTTCTCTAATGAATACATTTCTGCAATCTCGAGTTATGTTGGTTAGGATTTGAGATATGTTTGTACGATGGTACTGTGTACTGCATAACATTTTTTCTTATACAGTTAATTGAACATCTTATTATTACACTTTCCTTTGCAGAGAACTAAAAGTGTAAGGGCAAGAATGCAGTAGCAGATAATTGTGCTTAATGTTTTGGTTATGATGAGCTTCAGAAAAAGAAGTTCACGACAGCCGAGAACCGTGCTTTGGTACTTGCTTCACTGTACATATTGTCATGAAGTGTTCCAAGTACCTGGTTATTGCACAACTAATCACAGAATTAAAAATTTACCTCACTTCAGCCAGATACCTGAACTCTCATAGCAATAAAATCATGACTGAGTACTCTAAAGACAACAGTGATCCCTTAAAAGCTTATTAATCACATGAAAAATCAGACTAAATTTATCAAAACAAGTGTGAGGTATGAACACTTACACAAGAAATATACTAAAGTAAAAGGGCATCACTCCATCAGATAACTTTCAACTGTTTCCCTGGTCTTAATTCCTTCAGCAAAACTAAAGGAACACAACATGGTTATCACTATCCCTTATGTGCACAATTAATCCTATTCACTGGTGGTCAATAAATGAAAGTTTTTTTAATTTTAAATAGAAAATTTATTTTTAAATTCAAAATTTATAATTAGAATTCACAGTCTGAAAAAATGTACTATTACTTGAAATCAGCACAAAATTTAATTAATTCTTGAGTTAAATGACAACAGTTAATTTATCAAGAAATTAAATCAATCAAACAAAATTTAATCTTATCGAGAATTACTCAAGATTTGAAAAGAAAATCTTAGTAAATGAAAATTAAATCAAGTATGCAATGTTAAATTATTAAGAAATACTTAAATTGCTAAGTAAATAAATGTTAAATCATCACTATATAAAATGTGAAAATTAAGAGATTGCAAACACAAGAACATAAAAAATACACAAAAGATTTATCAAAAACAAAAATCCCTTAATATACCTTATTACACCATGGCAATAAGTAAAATCCACTTTACCTTACACAAGCTTGTGAAAACTTTCACAAAATTTACTCCAAATGCAACTGCCCAAGATTCACAAAACACTTTTTTTGGTAGGCACCATTACAATTACAGTATATACACTTGTTACTGCTACTATCAGATCTCAAAAGCTAAGATTAATATCAACAACCACACAAATATTTTACGTTAATAACTTCTCTCTTTTGAGAGAGAGAGAGAGAGAGAGAGAGAGAGAGAGAGAGAGAGAGAGAGAGAGAGAGAGAGAGAGAGAGAGAGAGAGAGAGAGAGGTCTCTGAGATCAGAATGAACAAATTTTATGATTCCAGCTAGAAGCAAAACCCCCATAGAATTACGTCAGTATTTAGGCAAAATGTTTTGGTGCCGAAACTAATGCATTAGAACAATACATGATCATAGCAATGCAGTCTTACAAAACATGATGTAATCAATCGAAACATGTGCTTTTACTCTCAAAAAGGCGTACGTGACCCGAACAGAAAACGTATGGGATGCGATCAGAACAATATGTGATCGGAGCAATGTAATCTTAAACATGACGCAATTGCCATGTGCTTCGAGTGCAACAACTCGCTCAGTATTTCTCAAAAAGGTACACGTCTTTAACAGAAAATTGTATGGGACAAAGCTTTTAACAAAATCTTAACAGGACTCGACTGTTATCTCTCGTTTATCAACGCGTTATCTTTCGCGATGACAATCGAAGCAAAACAAAGCATTCGCTACCACACACATGTGTTGCTGATATATTACGTTACTGTTAAAGACGTATTACTAATTCTAAATTACGCTGTTATCTAAATCACTAACTCTTTTGAGATCTGACATTTCACTACATACAATACTTCAACAATTATTATCATTACACAGAATACATTATAACTAGAACGGTAAATATATCAAAATCATAAAAGATATACATTTTAAAGACAATATCATAAGAATAATATTCTAAACAAGGTGACGCGAATTGTGAAGTTCCGTATATTTTTTTTTATAGCGTAGTCACTCTTTGTTCTCACGGAGTTACCCCCTATGGTGTGCTAGCGCTCCATGGTGACAAGACTAGTATCAAAGAAATATTTTTCTAGCCTGGTCTTGTAGCTCATGAGATTTGGGCTAGGATCATCCTACATTGACCAGCAGAGAGTAATTGAGCTGGTCGTTTGCTGCCCTGGTCGAACAAGATGGCGTGCGCAAATGCGCAATAGTCACTTCTTTTATTTTTTGACGCAGGAAAAACTGGGTTCAGCTTCGCTGAAGATAAGGGAAACTGCCCACCTCTCTTTGAGTCCATTATACTCTATCACGTGTCATAGTGTTTTCATTACGACACAGTACCTGGCTACAAGACAAGGCTAGAAAAATATTTCTTTCATACTAGCCTAGTCACCATGGAGTGCTAGCACACCATTGGGGGTAACTCCATGAGGACTCTACAGCGACTACCAAAAACAGGTTTTGACGTAGGAAAACCTGTCTTATTAGCTCATACTAAGGGCACCCAGTAGTGCTTGCCAGCTCCCGAGCTGCTAGCTTCCTGGCGCCAACTGCAGCAATGGCGCTTGCTTGGCACCAGTTTCTGAGTTCCTGGCGCCAACTCTCCTGCTGGCCCTCCTTCCTTTTTATATCTACTCGCTCCCATGCTTGGGTACCTCACTTCCTTCCTGTGCCATTGCCATTCTTGTGTCTGGATTAACAGACGTTAATCTTGTAATAATAGTGAAGTGTTGTGAGTGGAGGAAGTGGCTGCTCGTCCCTCGATGCTCCTGGATAAAGGTCACTGTCAGACTCCCATGTTTAGGGAGGAGGCATACTGGAAGTCCAAGGGAGGTCGGGGGTTTGCACATGGGTAGCCGCCCCCTCAGTCGAACCTGTCCCAGGTATCAACAGACAGCCACTGGAAAGGCGTCTTACTGGATTTGTAGTGAAGGGGTAGCTATCCTGCCCCTCGGATCTCCTAAACTCAGTCCCTGTCAGACTCCCATGCACCAGGAAGGAGGCATACTGAAGTCCATGGGAGTCCAGAGGGTTTTGCCCCTGGATAGTTGTCCCTCAGTTGAGCCTGCTGTCCATAGGTGTCAACAGACAGCCATTGGAAAGGCGTTCATAGAGATATACTTTTGAAGTTTTGCTAGCCTTCCGTTCACTCATTCGATGTAAAATTTCCAATCATGCTTTGCTAACCATTGACTTCTCCGCTGCAAGGCTGCCACTTAAGTAGCAGACGCCCTAGCTATACCACCATGTCGCTACAGGTTAAGTGGAGCCCCTAACAGAGGCATGTGTAAAGCAAGTATTGGCGCTCGGAACATAAGTGCTGAAGCGCCTAATAGGGCCCGAGCTTCCGATAGTGCCCGAGTGCCCTATAGCGCTAGAGCTCGTCTTTATATAGAGCTTCCAGCACCAGCTCTCATGTGTCTGGTGCCAGCCTATCAGTGGCTGACACCAGTCTCTCTTTAGGTCGGCGCCTGTCTCTTCTGAGAACATTTTGTTGTTCTTTTATGAGCGCGTCTCTTCTAAGAACATAGTGTTGTTCTTTTATGAGTGCAATTTCCAATTGAATGCCTCTTCAAGTGGCTGACTCTAGTCTCTGATCATCGGGTGTCCTCCTTCAGTATGGGACTCCCTCCTTTGAGTACTATACAACCGGTCTCAGGTGGTTTTGTCTTTTTTCAGCCTGTTCCACCTTTGCCTAGAGTTCCAGACAGGCCAAACTGCTCCCTTTTGTGACATCAATTAATGTCTCAAAGCACTGTCTTTTGCAGACAGGGACTTTTGTGTACGAATTTATGAGCTTGTTGAAGAAGGCTGTCACCTCTATGGGGAGTTGGGAGTCTGACTGGTTTTTTAAGGGAGCAAGACGAGTGTTTTTTGTCCTTCCTCCTCTGATGCATAGACAGAAATAGTCCTCCTGGTTGAAGTTCTTGTCAAGATTTTGAAGTAAGGGTCTTTCTTGACTGAAATTAGGAGTAGGGGCTAACAAGATAGGAGTCTCTCAAGTGTTGCCAAGGGACATTGCTTCATAGCTACTTTCAGATGGCATATATCCTCGGTCTGTTTTTCCCTTTGGTATTATAGTATCTTCCCTCATGACTGTTCTTTTGTGGAAACTGTTCTTGGGCTCCAGGCAGAAGGAAGTGCCATGAACCCACTCTCTAGTGGCGCTCATTTCTGAGCACCTGATCACCTTCAGAGCTCCTGACTCTAGCTTTATGACGCCTGGCGCTGAATCCTGAGTGCCCAACACCTGCTCCAGAGAGCTTGGCTCTTTCCAACCATACTAGGCTCCCACTGCTGAATGCCTAGTTCCTTTTCACATTTTTTATTTTTATTTATTTACTTATTTTTTAGAGCATTGTGTTGGACTGCAGCAAAAATTGTCACTCCTGGTTTTGTTCAAGACTGTTGTTACTCATGGCCAGACTTTCCAAGTTCCTATAATCATGTCAGATATTAGTGTTTAATCAAGTACAGTTCCACATATGTTGTGAGTCTGTGCAAGGTGTCATCGAGTCCACGCAAGGCATTATCGTAAGAAGTTGATTCTGCCCTGATGGCCATGTGCCTGTGGCTGTCAAGTACTGACAGGGCTGGCAACTAGTCCATTTGTTTGTCTGCGAGCCTGCACGAGGTTCTACAAGTTTATTTGCTTGCAGAGACCAACCGAACAGTCTTGTTGTCCATTCTCCAGGGTGATTGGGTGGAGTTCCTGGATATGTAGTATATGTACTGTACTTTATTTCATGTCCACAAACAAACTCTGAAAGATATCTCAGACCTGTCCTAAGAGTCAGGTCTTCCAGTGCGAGAATTTAGGCTTCACACATACGGCATAAGACTTCTCTTGAGTTCTCACTCTGCTTACTTTTGTCTTTCTTTCTGACCATGAACTTCAGCTTGTCCCACAAGACCAATAGGGACAAAGAATCATAACCGGGCTCTGCTGTTTTTTCCAAAAGACCTGGTTTTCATCAGACTTCGGTGGTATCTGTCCGAATTTAGACTTTTGGAAGAAGTCCTCATCATGAGACTTACTTCTCACTCCTTGCTCTAGTAGAGGGGAGCCTGCCTCGGGAACTGGGAAATTTCTGGGACGTGTCCTTGGGGAATGAATCTTCTCATGTATGCCAGAGAGCTAAGAGCCATTAGCTTAAGACTTCAGCTCTTCTCAACCTCCGCTCACTCCTAGACCGTGGTATTCCTTTAGGCAAGATCACAGTCCTTACTTTTTTACATTAGCTCTTGCCACTTAGCAAGAGGGTTTTTTCGTGGACAATAAATTGAGTTTTTTCTAGTCCAACTGGAATTTCTGGCAGTTGAATTGAGCTGTCAGAAAATCACTCTTATTCTCGAGTGTACCTTGAATCCTCTGAACCGTTGGATTATGTGCCTCTATGGAGCAGACCGATCTTGATTGTTTGCCACCTTAAAGGAATCTTCTAGTCTGGGCAACAGACATCTGACTGCAAGATCGTTCCAACCTAGACCTCTAAGCTCTTCCACTGTTCGACATAGTCAAGGAAAGGCTGAACTTTCATAGGCTCGTAGCCCCGTTCTGAACCATAATTGATGGTTCCAGAATTGCTATGGTTGATTGGTGGACTCTCCAAGAATCCTTCCACTATTTGTTTCATCTCGAACTACCTCACTTCAAGAGACACCAGATGGTGGTACGCTCTTACGCAAACAGGCTTTGGGCTGTCCAGGTGCTTGTCAGGAAGGAGGTGCTTTTTTCAGGGGTGCTACAAGAGACGTTTGAAAGATGCAGACGTCATTTTCTAGCTCAGTCTACCAATCTTAAGTGAACCATGTTCAGAATCGGGTGTCTCAGACTCAAGTTTCTTCTTCTGAGACACTTATGACTCAGTGGCAGCATTGCCTTTTTTTTATTGGAGAAGATATAGAATCTCTAATGTTTTTAGGGGTATCGAGTTATGTCTGGCTTAGTAACACAGTTTGCTTGTTTACCCTTGGGGTTTTTAACTGAGAACGAGGACGCTTTCATGATCTGGAAATGTTCTCTCCCTCTCAAGAACTTAATGGAAGAGAAGATGGTCTTGACAGTCAGGACAGTACTCCGGGTTCCCAGGAGCACCCTCCAGCCTGAGTCTTTACCTCGTTTGACTTCCAGCTTGCCTGGAGCCTGGTGCCAGCTCTGCCCAAGCTCCTAGGAGTGCCAGCCAGCTCCCGACTGATTAGTTATCTGGTGTCCAGCTCAGCTGGCGCCACTCCTAAATCCTGGCGCCAGCTTCCAATCGTCTGGTGCCAAATCTCCCCACATCCTTGGCTGGGAAAGAGTAGGTGTTCTCTTTATGTTGGAATTTTCAGGTATTAACTGAGGAGGATTGGAAGCACGGGCCATTCATAACCTATAGTGTTCTGACAAGGACCCTTTTTTGCCCTCTAAGAATGCATTGATCTTCTTCATGTATGGACTTGGTTTCATTTAGACCATTCTTAGTTTCAGGAGAGCATTGAGCCCACTTTTAAGTGAAAGCTAAAGATGCCAGAACAACTACCTGTTTGGCCTTCATGCATATATGCCCCTTATGCACATCCTACAATTGACCTTCTAGAAGTGTAATTGATTTTTGCTTCTCACATATTCAGAAAAGTTTAAACAGTGTTAAAATTTGTTTGCAGTATCTTGTAATTATTAGTAACTGGCTTGGCATCTCAGAGGGAAGCATAGGATTTTCTTCTACTGTCGCTGCACCTTGTAGTAAGGTGCCGAGTTTTAGAGAACCAGGATTTACAGTGTAAAGTGGATGGGTCGTGGTCTTTATTTCAGTGCAGGTGACAGTGTTATCTGGTTGTTTTATTGTGGTACTGTGCCCAGGGCAAGGGCACTTTTTGAAGTTTTGCTAGCCTTCTGTTAACTCCTTTGCTGCAAAACTTGCAATTATGCTTTGCTAGCCATCGGACTTCTCCTTCACTACAAAGCTTCCACTTAAGTAGCAGACACTCCTGGCTATACCGCCATGTCACTACAGGTTAAGTTGAGCACCAACCAGTGGCAGTTTTTCTACTGCAGGCTCTCTAACTAATAAGGAACAACAAGCATTGCTTTCAATGCTAGCAACTTTTTATTTCAAATTCATTACATGTCTTAATGTTTGGAGTAGAGTATGTCCATATATTCCACCTCCTGTCAGTGTGGGAATCAGCTATGTAATTACTTGGTAAGTTACTTATATAAAAATGAAATTTTTATAATAAAGTAGTTTTATATGTACTTACCAAGTACTGTAATTACATGATCGGAACCCTCCTGGCTCCCCTCCGATGGGACATACGGCATAAACAGAATGAGATTGTCTGCTAAGTTGTTCCTAATATTCTTGTTAGTGGGTGGGACCAGTTGTCTGCACTAAACTTTGAAGCATTACCCGCAAATTTTTTAATTCAAGCTGCCATGCAAGAGGAAACTATAGCTATGTAATTACTTGGTAAGTATAAAACCTTATTTTATCATAAAAATGTCATTTTTATGCTGTGATCTTAAGACTCCTTAACATGATTAGTAATGTAACTCATGCTCAGATCTATTGCAAATTTACTGTTCCAGAGATATTTACAGTGTTTTGTTTATGTTTTACCATTCATTCCAGTGGGGCTGGTACTGAACATGACACTTATGGAAGTGGTGCTGGTATTAAAGTAAAACTTTACCCCCACATTCCATTCTCCAACCTCCTCTATGGAATAATTAGGGAATTTTTGGGGGCTGCAAGAAGAAACAGGGCTCTTACCAAGAACAAGAGTACATAAATTGCATCAATAGGATTAGTAGATAATGCATTAATAACAAGATCAGCAGACAGACAAAATGTATGGTTCACCTGGATACTCAGTAACAGTCACAAAATATTATAAAGTACAAAAACATGTGAAGGGCAGTTATGGAAGCTCATTCTAATCCTAGCTTAACCAAACCTAACTTGAACCTTACAGTCCAGCCTAAAATATATATTAACCCTCACAGTCTGGCCTAAAATATATATTAAGCACACCCCTAGACTGGGCTAAATTTAAGGATGGCCAATTTAAAAAATCACATAAAATTTCTGTACCTTCCACGGGAAGTTGAAAGTAAATTTTCACTTATACAACTTACCCGGTCGTTACATATAGCTGTCGTCTTTGACATCACGGCAGTATTCAAATTTCGCGCTAGCGCTATCGTTACAAAAGGTGATCCCTCTACCCCCGCCCTCTATCGGGGTATCGGAACCGTCCCAAGAAGACGCCATTAGTTTTTGCCGTGCGAACCGGTAATACGGTTCTGCTGCTGGTAGTATTTCTCAACAATTCGAACTTCTAATTCCTTTTTGGTGAAGTACTCGGTTTGTTGTTTTTTGCTGGCGTTATTGCTTGAGAGTTATTATTAGTTAGACTATTATGTCTGATTCTGGTTCTAGTGGTATCCGGTTTTGCAGCAAAGGCTGCAAAACCAGGCTTGTTAAGCTTAGTTTAGATCCGCACACTTCGTGCTTTTCATGCAGGGGGCAAAAATGTTCTGCTGATTTGACTTGTAACGAGTGTGAACTTCTAACTTTGTCTGACTGGAGTGCTTTGGGGAAGTACATGAAGAAGCTAGAAAGAGATAGGATTAGGAAGGCCTCTTCTAGGTCTTCGAGGTCAGGAGGTAGTCAAGAGGTTTTCGTAAACCCTATTATCCCTGCTCCCCCTGTAGTTCCTGTAGTACCTACCCCGGACACCGTTTCTCCCAATCCTGATACCGTGTCAGTCCTTAATGCGTTTATGTCTTCCATGCAGAAAATGGGGGACAATTTGCAGCGGTTAGTAGACCGCAGTGATAATGCAAGTGTTGTGCCTTGTGTAAGTGTTATGGAGGAGGTAGCTTCGGCCCATTCACGCTCCCAGGTCTAGGCCCCTGTCAGGCTCCCAGGTTCCAGGGAGAAGGCATGCCGAAAGCCGAAAGGAGGTGAGTGGGACCTGCTCCCGAGTAGTTGCCCCCTCAAGCAGTCCTGTTGCCGCTTCCCAGGCTGCTGGCCCTCACCACCGAAAAGGTGAGGAGCGGGAGAGTGTCGAGTGGTTCCAGTTGGAGTTCCTCCCCGCCTAGAGGTTGGCGTTTTACGCATGACGCTTCTAGACCTTTGAAGAGGTCTCGTCTGCTTTCACCATTGAAGATTCCTAAGAAGAAGGCTCTTCTGGAGGATCCTACCCTTCCTGTAGCTTTTGGGCAGAACCGAGAGGCTTTCTTCGTCGGACTCGTCTCATCTGCTTGCGGGCTGATCCTCCCTATCAGACGATTACTTCTGAGAGGCCTGCTCCTTTGGCGCCAGCGACTCCTGTGACTCCTGTTCCTGTGGCGCCTGCTCCAGCATTCGATGAACCTCAACAGCTTGTGATTGACGGAATTAACGCCCGTTTGGACTCGATTTTACAACTTTTGTCTAAAAATCAAGTCTCTTCTTTGGCTCCTCCTCACGATGCCAGCGCGCCCACCTCACCTCCTCGTTCTGTCGCCCGTAGCGCCGCCGCTGCGCCTCCGTTGGCGCCACCTTTGGCTGCTGTGCCGATTGCGCCTCCTTTGGCACCTCCTGTGATACCAGCGGCGCCCGCCTCGACTACTCTGTCTGCCGCTCGTAGCGCCGCTGCTTGCGCCTTCATTGGCGCCTCCTGTCGTTGTGGTACCGACGGCTCCTCCTTCGGCGCCACCTTCGGCGCCACCTTCGGTTGCTGTATCAACTGCGCCTCCTTTGGCGCCTCCGATGGCTCCTCAACAGGCTCAAACTCTTTCGGTGACACAGCAAGAATATGTCACGAGCCTTCCAGCCCCGCCGTGTAACTCAAGTTTCAGTTCAAGGAGACTTGGATGAAGATGTTGTCCAGCTGGACTTATCCCCAATTTCTGACCTCTCGGGCTTAGAGGAGCAGTGTAAGGAGGAGAAGTCTCCGCAACTCTCTTCCTACAAGAAGCTCTTGAAGTTCTTTATTGAGAACTTCCCTGATTCGTTCTCGCCTGCGGCTCCTCCGTCTCCTGGGTCCCAGTACAAGAGGGACAAGGCTTCTGTTTCTTCTTCGGACTTTACCAAACTTGTCCTGTCCGTCTCGGCGAAGAAAGGCCTTAAGAAGATGGATGCTTGGCTGGCCGAGAAGAGGGAAATTGGAAAGAACGTCTTCTGTCTTCCCCTCCTCGCGTCGTTCCTTCCGAACCGAGTTGGTATGAGACTGGGGAAATGTTTTCCTGGGTGTGGCTGCCTCCGCACAGGGAGACTTCTCCAGTCTCATGGATGCCAGTAGAGGACCGCACTTAATTCTGCGAAGGTCTTCTTTACGTCCTCCGAACTGGATCAAGTTTTCAAGAGTGTATTTCGAACTCTTGAAATAGTGAGCTTCCTGGACTGGGCGACATGCCTTAGCCAGGAAGATTAAGGATTTTAATCTTCCTTCCGAGCTCTTGGATGATGTGGTAGGAGTAGTGGATTGCATGGATAGGGGCATCTGCGACGGTGCAGTAGAACTGGCCTCTTTATTTACGACAGGGGTTCTCAAAAAGAGGCAACTTTGGTGCTCCTTCCTAGCAAAAGGTGTTTCTTCAAGCCAGAAGTCGGCTCTCTTGTTTTCTCCTTTAAACAAGGCTCATCTGTTTCCAAAGAGTTGGTTGCTGCAATTTCCCAGGCGTTAGCCCAGAAGTCAACCCAGGATCTTTTGTCACAGTCTGCCAAGAAAGCGAAGAGACCTGTGCTTTCTACCGCTTCTGTGCGCGTGTGTTTCGTCCCCGCTTTCTCATATGGACAGTATAAAGGAAGACCCTCTAGACGTGTTTTTGGCAGGGCCAGAGGAAAAGGCAAAGCCACGCCTAGAACCTCGACGGCCCCAGAGAAGAAATGAACCTTTTGTCCTCCATTCAGCTGTAGGAGCCAGACTTCAAAGGTTCTGGCAAGAGTGGCAACAGATCTCGGCAGACCCTTGACGATCCAAGTTTTAAAAAGAAGGATATGCCATCCCCTTCCTTTCCAAACCTCCTTTAGTGGAGACTCCAGTTTCTTTACAGGCGTACTCGCACAACTCCGCGAAACTAGACGCCCTTCGCTCAGAAGTCCGAGCCATGCTGGAGAAGGAAGCGATAGAACTGCTTCATGCCCCTCTATCTCCAGGTTTCTACAATCGTCTGTTCCTGGTTACGAAAGCATCAGGGGATGGAGACCCGCCCTGGACGTGAGTGCGTTGAATGTCTTCGTTCAGAAGACAAAATTCTCCATGGAGACAACTCAGTCGGTCTTGGCGTCTTTACATCAGGGGATTGATGGTTTCGATAGACCTCAAGACGCTTATTTTCACGTCCCGATACATCCAGCTTCAAGGAAGTTCCTGAGGTTCATCTTTGAGGGACAGGTTTATCAGTTCCGTTCCCTCTGCTTCGGTCTGTCGACAGCCCCGCAAGTTTTCACAAGGGTCCTGTTGTCAGTAGCCAGACATCTTCACCTGGAAGGAATTCGAGTTTCCATGTACCTCGACGATTGGCTGCTCAAAGCTGCTTCGAGGGAGAGCTGTTTGGAGGACCTATCAAAGACTCTTCAATTAACGAAGTCTCTAGGCCTCATTATCAACGAGAAGAAGTCTTGCTTGACTCCCAGTCAGCAGATTGTTTATTTGGGAGTGAGTCTGGACTCTCAGACTTTTCAGGCTTTTCTGTCCAACCAACGGATAGCCTCATGCCTGCAGAAGATCGACGACTTTCTGCAGAGGAAGATTTGTTCCACGAACGAATGGATGAGCCTCGTGGGAACCTTAACTTCAGTGGAGAAGTTTGTAAAACTGGGGCGCTTGAACCTGAGACCACTGCAGTTTTACCTGCAAGAGAAGTGGCCCAGGAAACAGTTCCCGGACTCCTTCACATTCGCCATTTCGGAAAAGGTAAAGGAGTGCCTCCGTTGGTGGAGGTCAGAAGGAAGGCTGTCACAAGGACTTCCTCTTCAGCTTCCAACCCAGACCTAACTCTTTTTTCCGACGCTCGGACAAGGGCTGGGGAGCGACTTTGGGGAGAAAAGAAGTTTCGGGCCAGTGGCAAAGAGAAGAGAGAAACTGGCATATCAATCGGAAGGAATTAAAAGCGATTCACTTAGCCCTGTTAGCCTTTCAAAAAGAAGTGGAAGGCAAATGCGTCTTGGTCCAGGCGGACAACACGACCGCTCTGGCTTACATTCGAAACAGGGGCACTCACTCAGTGGTCCCTCTACGAGACCTCGAGGGAGCTACTAGTTTGGACGGAGGAGATCGGGGACGAGACTAGTAACGAGATTCATCCAAGGGGAGAAAAATGTAGCAGCGGACCTTCTCAGCAGAAAGAACCAGGTCCTATCCAACGAGTGGACTTTACATCCCCTAGTTTGCGAGGAGCTTTGGAAGATATGGGGACGTCCGCTCATAGATCTTTTGCAACCGACAAAACGACTCGGCTGCCCCTTTACTGCTCTCCAGTTCCAGACAACAAAGCGGTTTTCGTGGATGCAATGTTCATGGACTGGTCGGACCTGGACCTGTATGCCTTTCCCCCGTTCAAGATCCTGCGGCAAGTCATCTCGAAGTTCTCAAGCCATCGAAACGTAAGGATGACTCTGGTGGCTCCATTCTGGCCGTCCAGGGAGTGGTTCCCGGACCTTCTAAACCTTCTGTCAGACTTTCCGAGACTTCTGCCAGAGAGACCAGATTTACTCAGACAGCCGCACTTACGGAGGTTCCACCAAAACTTGTCCGCTCTTCATCTTGTCGCCTGCAGACTGTCAGGAGACTCATCAGAAAGAGAGGCTTTTCAAGAGAGGCTTTGGAAGCTATCGCGAAGCCAAGAAGAGAATCCTCTGACAATGTTTACCAGGCGAAGTGGACACAGTTTAGGTCCTGGTGTCGAAGAGAAGGCGTGTCTTCTTCTTCGACGCCTATAGCCCAGATGGCCGATTTTCTCTTGTTCCTCCACAGAGAGAAAAGCTTGCTGTACCTACCATTAAAGGGTATAGAGCCATGTTAGCTTCGGTCTTTCGACATAGGGGTCTTGAAGTGTCTTTGAGTCAAGACCTTTCAGATCTGATTAGATCATTTAATACGTCAAAGAAGAACCAGAAGAGACCAGTGGCGTGGAATCTTGACGTAGTGCTGAGATGGTTACTGGTCTCAGTCCTTTGAACCGATGGCGAACATCTCCTTGAAGGATCTCACGAAAAGACTCTTTTTTGGTAGCTCTGGCTCGCCAGGAGAGTAAGTGAGCTACATGCGATTGACAAAAGAGTAGGCTTTGCTAAGGGGAAGGCAGTATGTATGTCTACTCTTGGTTTCTTAGCCAAGAACGAAGACCGTCTAGACCTTGGCCAAGAGAGTTCGAAATGGGACCTTTCCCAATTGGTCGGTCCCGACGAACCCGAAAGGTACCTCTGCCCTGTGAGAGCTCTCAAGTTCTACGTTCAAAGAACGAAGAAGCTCAGAGGTCCCAATGACCACCTCTGGTGCTCGGTTAGAGATCCTTCTAGGCCTCTCTCTAAGAATGCCCTTTCTTTCTTTTTGAGAAGCCTGATAAAAGAAGCTCATGAGCAGTGTGCTGACTCGAGATGAGTATTCTTAAGGTAAAGCGCACGAGATTAGAGCGGTTTCGACTTCTGTAGCCTTTAGCAGAAACTTATCTGTGAAGGACTTGGTTAAGTCCACCTTTTGGAGATGCAAGTCAGTGTTTGCATCACATTATTTAGTGGACTTGCAAACTGTTTTCGAAGAGTGCAGTACGCTGGGGCCCTTTATTGCGACTGACACGGTGTTGGGGGAGGGTGAAAAGGAGTCCGCTTCTTAACTAACTTTTCACCTTGGTGTTGGGGTTGTTGTTTTTTAAGGTTGCCTGGAGATACATGATGTGTTGGTATCTTCCAGTTTTTAATCTTTGGTATTGGTTTTATGGTAATGTTAGGTGATCCCTCGTTTTGTTGTTCGTTGTACTGCTCCCTGATCAAGAGCTTCAGACTTGTCCGTACGCAGCCATGTTCTCTACGGCAGGTACTGTTTTTTATTGTGTCCGACACACGGATCCCTTATATCCTCTCGGCACAATATAAAGGCCAGCAGACTACAGAGGCAGTAACCACTGAGTCAGCTACCTTTAAAGGTAAGGAACCTATGTCTAACTTGTTGCAAGTAGATAATTCCAAGAATTTTTTGAGCTGCCAGTGCCCCACCTCCTCAAGGTGCCAATCAGCTATATGTAACTACCGGGTAAGTTGTATAAGTGAAAATGACATTTTTATGATAAAATAACGTTTCACTTATACTTACCCGGTAGTTACATAATCATAACCCTCCCTCCTCCCCTCACCTGGGCAGTTGGGCAAAAACTTATGACGTCTTCTTGGGACGGTTCCGATACCCGATAGAGGGGCGGGGGGTAGAGGGATCACCTTTTGTAACGATAGCACTAGCGCGAAATTTGAATACTGCCGTGACGTCAAAGACGACAGCTATATGTAACTACCGGGTAAGTATAAGTGAAACGTTATTTTATCATAAAAATGTCATATTTCCTACCCTGTGCAGGATCTCTTTACAAAGACAGTCGTGAAAAATATGCTAGTTTTACCAAGTTATAAAGGTTTTTTCTAATAATTTTTTTATTTTGCTTTGTAAAATTATAATTACAGCTCACACAATATCATAACAGATAAGAACTAAAATCAGTAACAAATTTTGAGTATATTTATTGTAAAATATTTATGAGACATCCTTTGCTGGGAATGGTGGACAACATTCTCCTTCGACATCTCAAGGCAAACTGATCTCTGTCTTGTACCAATTAGCTGCTATAGTTGCTATAAGAGTTGCCATGAGTCATTTACGGCCCATGGAAATAATCTGAACACGTGTCCCGGCAAAAACATTCAAACTGTATGGCACTTCTAAATGTTGATCGTCAGAGGATGATGCCTGGAATTTACCCTAAAGCTATAAATAGTAGTCATTTGGCGATGCCCGCTCACAAAGGGTTAAGGTGCAGGGTCCTTACAACCTGGAGAAATATTTAACCCCCCCCCCAACCTAACTCAATCAAGACTTTTATGTTGCTGGTAATATCATAGTTTACAAGTACTGTAATGAAAATATTTTAGAAGTAGTTAGAAAGTTATACACACATTTGAAGCCCCCAGAAAGTTATACAGACATTTGCAGCCCCCAGTCCTAAGTGGCAAGGTTTCTAAGGATTGTAAGCTAACCTAAATATTATGGTAATATACAGTTTATTGTATATGGTAGTATGCACAATACTTAATTATTGCAGCACCAGTGTGGTAGCTCCTTCCTTTGGATGTGCTTACCTTTAGTATGCAAAGAGATGGCAGCAAATATCACTTGATTATCATCCTTGTAATCAGGGTATTAGGCTAAAGTTTTATTTTTCCATATTCCCAACAGGACTTTTACAATAAATGTTATCAATAAGATTATGGAGTAATTGTCATGAAAACCGAAACTGACATTTAAATTGTAATATATTAAGTGTGTTTGTTGCTTTTACATTGCATAGTGTGAAATTTTGAATTGTATAAGATTTTGTAAGCTTCATCACTAAAGTTATGTATGAACTACTGTACTAGCTAAATTAAGTGGAAGCCCTACTAAATGTGATATATCTCTTCCGTTTTCTAAGCTCGGTACAATATAGTTGTGGTATTTGGTGAAAAATATGATACCTATACACTGTAGTCCCAGTGTCTGAGTGCCAAGTTCCCAGGTCAGAATACTTGTGCTGCAAACTCTGCTGTCAAGGAAATTTTTGGTGATTTCTTATTTGTTATTTGTATTTTGTTGAAATAATTTTGATACTTGGTATACTACAGAAAGATGTCAGACATAGAAGACTTCAGCTCTCAAATTGATAGCCTAGAAGAAGATGATCTGGTGTATTTAGACTGCTATTTAGATACTGTCTACAATGTTAGCCCTGATTTAACAAGTATTTGGTCACCATTGTCACAAGATTTGAATGAATGTTCCCCTGAAACTTGCTCCTTGCAGCCTATACAGAGGTAAGTATACTTTCATTTCATGTAGAGTAATTGGTCTGTTAAAAAGTAGAATAAATTTAATTTGTCAAGTTTAATGTTAATGCAAATTGTAGAATAAATTTAATTTGTCAAGTTTAATGTCAGTGCAAATTGTAGAATAAATTTAATTTGTCAGGTTTAATGTCAGTGCAAATTGTAGAATAAATTTAATTTGTCAAGTTTAATGTCAGTGCAAATTGTAGAATAAATTTAATTTGTCAAGTTTAATGTTAGTGCAAATTGAAGTCGTAATCGGCTGAATTGCTGGTATTTAAAAATCTCTTAAAGCTTGATTTCAAATTTGTTATGTTAGAATCACTTATATTTAAGCAAGTTTTTTTACTATGATTTTTGCTTTAGCATCACAAACCCATTACTCTGCAACTGCCTTCAGGCATGGCGGCTCTCTTCCATGTAAGCTCAACGAAAGGAGGTTTCCTAATTGCTATCTGCCCATCTGGGTTCTGAAGTCCATCTATTGGCAAAAAATGGTTTTAGTAAGTGTCTGCCAGTTTGAAAAAACTTGTTGACTTTGTCCCCTGAACTTGGCCAGCTCTTTTTTCACCATTTCAGCCTATATTAGCCTTCATTTCTTTTATCTTCAAGATTGTTTGTTCCGACACAATATACAAAACCCTCGGTCCTTTACATTAGGAGATACTTTCAGGCGTAGGCTGAAACGGCCGTTAAACTCTTGAACAAGGTGGTTAGGCAGTAACTACCTCCAGGTAGGCGGGGATACCCGCCTGCCGGATGTAAACATTCCAGTTTGCTTTAGGCCGTCAGCAGTTGCTGACGTATTTTTCGCTTCTCTCTGCTGACTGTCGTTAAGCTCTTTACGGTGGGATCTTTCTTTATTTTTGTTTATATATTGCGTGTGTTTGATATTTGCAATACAAACCCACGATTTGTGATAACCTTGTGTAAGCCGTCGTTCCCTGCCTGTGTCTTGGGTTTGACGGCCATGGGCATAACTGGAGTAGCGTAACCAAGTGGTAATGCTTCTCTCCAGCGGCCCTTTACGTAATACTGAGGCGCCCTTACTTTTGGGATTAGTTTGGGGCGCTTTTTCTTCACTTCCCTACATCCATCGGGACTTAAGATTAGTCCCTTCTTGGGCTTCCGCCTCCGTGTGTAAGGGGCATCACTAATTTCTTCCTTCCTTTATGCCGAGTGTTTCTCGCCGCCTGAGCTTAGAGATTTGCGGGCTGAGTGGGAGGTTACGGGCGTCGTCGATAAGTTCCGCTTCCACGGCGCCCTTGGTGGCCCCTCTGTCCTTTTTCTCTTCCCGTGGGTTCTTCCTTCTCTCTCCTTCGCCCTCTTCGCTCGCTCGTCGGGTGAAGACATCGGGGAGGGGGAGGAGCGAGCAACCTCGTCTAGAGTACCTCCTAACGCTGCGTGGGGTTGTTCCCCTTGTAGCGGAGGAGCCTCCCCTACTAATCATATTTGTTTTTCTTTCAGGTTGACAGTGAGCATTGCAGAGACAGCAGTAGTTGGCTGGATATCATATATCAAGAATATCTTGCATGAAGCAGTCCCGACTTTCATTCAGTGTTGCTCGGGATCGACCACAATACCTGATTAGATGACATATTACCACGCCGGGATCGCTCTGACTCTGTTCCCGCCGATGTAGTTCGATCGCTGTCATTGCTGGTTTTCATGTATGCTGTTGCAATGCTTCCCTGCGTATCTGTGGTCTATCTGCTCCTGCTGTTCCCTGTGTTCTGCTCATGTCAACTCTACCATCCCAGTCTCGGGGCTGCTCTCCTGGTCTCCTGCCGCAGCCGCCCTGATCGCTCCTGTCGATGCTGGTGACTTTCAATGACACTCTGTCTGTTGCATTAGCTCCTGCCTTCCGAACAGCTAACGTGGCTCCTGCATCGAATGTCCTGATCGCGCCCACTTCTTCTCCTAGTGGTCGTGCCCGGGCCACTTCCGTTGTGTTCCTGCCTGCTGCCATCCTGTAGAAGACGGGCGTGAAGGGAAGGAAGTCGCCTTGTGGAAGTGACGTTCCTGGCCGTTCCATAGCTCCTGCTCTCCGAACCTTTGCCGTAGCTCCTGCATCGGCTGTCCTGATCATTCCTGCTGCTTCTGGTGGTCGTGCCCGGGTCCGCTTCTGTGTGTTCCTGCCAGCTGCCCCAGAGGTTACGATGTCCGCCATCCTGTAGAAGATGTCGGCGTGAAGATTTAGGAAGTGGCCTTGTTGAGGTGATGTTCCTGGCCGTTGCAGTAGCTCCTGCCCTCCGAACTGCTGCCGTAGCTCCTGCATCGGCTGTCCTGATCATGCTTCTCCTGGTGGTGGTGTCCTGGCTGCGTCCGTTGTGTTCCTGCCGGACTACCCTGGAGGTTACGATGTTTCGTGTCGACCATCCTGTAGAAGATGTGGGAGTGGAGATGAAGGAAGCTGTCTTGTGGAAGTAGCCACCGTCTTCTTCATCTTATCTTCGATTTCGTCTTCTGCTGCGTCTTCCCCTTCCTCTCCCGAGGTCCTGGAGGTCCCGAGAATCGGACAGACCTCCATCGGCCGAAGGAAGGATGCTCTTCCCTTGATGCCCTTGGACATCTAGGGACTGCCTCCTTCCGAGGAGGCAGTGGGTCTCGTTGGCTCTTCCCGACCTTTGGGTTAGGGAACCGATTCGCATAGCCGTGGGTTTTGTGTTTGAAAGCCGGGCGCGCAGACCTCAGTTTGCGTTCCTCGTTCCTGAGTCTTAGAGGTTCCGCCTCTAAGATGGGGGGCTGCTTGGGCGCTTTGTTCGCGAGCCGCCGAGTGCTCGAGATTCTATGGAATATCGAGTATCCCGATCTGGTCTGGAGAGATTTTCCTGGGCCCAGTTCGGGAGCAGTGCGAGAAAAAGGGACGAGGCACCCAGGTGTCTCGGTTCCTCTTCCTGCCAGCACCGCAAGCGCTCCCGAGTGTTTGCCAGTGCTCGGTCAGGTTCCCAGCCTGGTGTCTCGATCCTCTCGGTTCGAACACCAGAAGAAGCAGGGAAGAGATTCACTTTGGGAGTCCTGCGGGACTTCTAAGGGACTGACTCTCTTCCGAAGACAAGTTGGCTGATTCGCATTTTCCAGTGGGATCTTGCGTTTCCCAGGTCGCGACAGCACGGCCTCTCGAGGCCATTCCTCGTTGCCAGTCTTGGAAGTCTGCATCTAAGACTGGTTCTGTGCTTGGCTCTTTTAATCTATTAGGTAACAAGCAGCCGCTCCCGATTTTGGAAGTCTCGTGGGTAGCTCGAATTCTATGAATCACGAGCGCTCTTCCTGAGAGGCATAGGACGAGAAAATGCCGAGACACCCAGGTGTCTGGTTGCCGGGACCCCCAGGTAGACACGCAGGTGTCTGGTTGCCGACACCCAGGTGTCTGGTTGCCGGGACGCCAGGTAGACACCCAGGTGTCTGGTTGCCGGACGCCCATGTGTCTGGTTGCCGGGACACCCAGGTGTCTGGTTGCCAGACACCCAGGTGTCGGTGCCGGGACACCAGGTGTCGGTGTCCGCGACGCCAGGTGTCTCGATTCTGCCCGCCAGCTGCTTCGGTTGCTCGGGGGCTTGTTCTTGTGTCTCGAACTTTAGGTTCGAGCATGCAAGATAGCAGACACAGAATTCCCCTATGAACCTTCTTCTCGAGGGCCCTGGCCTCGGTCTCGGCCTCGAAGGAGTTTAGAGTTCGGGAAACTAGCAATTGTTCACAGCAGACGAGTCTGGCCTGCCCAGTTATGAGTCTGGCTCTGGCTCGGCTCGACTTGGCTTGCCAGACTGGCTCGCTCGACTCAACTCGGCTTGCCAGACTGGCTCGCTCGACTTGACTCGGCTTGCCAGACTGGCTTGGCTCGTTTCGGCTCGCCCATCCTCGCCTGCCTCCCAGTCTGCTGCATATGGACCAGCTGGATCGCCTCGGCGTGATCGGCTCGCCCTACTCGGTTTTTCCGATTCGGTTTCGCGTCTATGCTCGAGTGAACTTTTTGCTCTTCCCAGGAAAGCACTTTGCCACGGCATAGGTGCTCTTCTTTCCCGTGTGGCAGTAATCTCCTTTGGTTGATTATTGCTCACGGTCCGCCTCTCCTGCTTATCATTCTGGCAGGACAGGTAGGCTACTCTTTTCTCCTCACCTGTTCTCTTCTCCTTTCGGGTTGTTCTGAGAGGAGCAAGACGGACAGAGAGAGCTCGACGAAATTTTCTTCGGAGTTCGGCTGCCTGGCGTGCTTTGGGTATCGGTCCCCGATTCTCTCGTATTATAACCAGGTAGCTGAGGAGGGTTTCATGGGATCTGTCAAGGTCTCCCTCCAAGGGAGAAGTACAGGGTTTCACACGATCGGAACAGCGGGTCTTCCTCTTCAAGCACGACGCCCCGTGTTCTCGGGAACTTCGCGCTGATTCGTCGGCCGAGGATCCCCGGGACAGGACCGCTCCCCAATGAATAACCTTCATCACTTGCAACCCTTGCAGTTTCGAGGGGCCGAGAATGTTAGGGACCGCCGTGGTCCTGTCTTCCGAGAAACGTTCTCAACCTGATGGATTCTTTTCTTCGATGGAGTTAATTCAGGTAGAAATACCAAACTTTCACCCCTGCCCCTCGGCAGAATATGAATTCTTCTTGCCTCGGAGGGTCTTGCGAACACAGTTTTTTGGGCAATTCTGGTGCTAAGAAGAAGGACTTTGTCCCACCCGGATCTCCAGTTTCGTAAGTCCCGAGTTGGCTCGACCCTTGGGAACGAATCTTTACTTGGTTCTGCCTTTCTCTTTTAGAGATTTGCCAGATACCCCTGGTAATCAAGGTTCCCACCAGGGCACTGCCTTGTCCTTTGGGCAATGGCCAAGAATTTTGGGTCTTAGTCTTTTCAACTCGACATTGGGTTCAAGCCAGCCCACCTCAACTCCTTAGCTAAGAAGTCCTAGGCTTCAGAAGAAGATTGCAACTGCTGATGCCTGGACAAAATGATGCTTATCGAGTCTCTGGAGCTGGAAGCAACATTGCCGAGACCAGGGAATGGATTCCTTCAGGAGAAGTATCTATTTCCCTTAGGTCTCGCAATTCTTTCCATCGATCTCTCATCCCACCACCTCTCCCGTGCTCCCGATTCGGGAAATGCCAGCCAGCTAGAGCTAATTGTCTCGGTTCCTGTCATCTTGCAGAAGCTTCCCCATGGTGGAAAATGGAAGTCTGCTTCCTTTTCCCCGTTCTTTCCTCTTCGAGGTATGAGGAAAGAGTTAGGCTAATGCTTGATTATAGGAACCTTCATATGCCCTTCATATTTCCCTCAAATCTTGTGTCTACTCACAGATTCACAGGTTGAGGAATAGGCGCACACTGGTAAAGACCTTGTCTTGAATTTGTGGAGTGACCGAGATGATTAGTACCTTCCCGTCACCGTCCTGGGCTCAGGCAGCCTTTTGGCCGTCCGAGAATCCAGGTTGGGTTTTTATGGCACTCACTGGTTTCATTGAACAACAAAACCACAATAGTGACTTTTGGTCGACAAACAGGAGGCAATCGTTTTTCCCCTGTTTTATCTCGACATTTGAAGGTACTCGAGTGTTGTTCTATTGCACACTCGACAGCTCAATTAATTCAGATGCATCCCTGGTGGGGATGTATTGGTAGGCAAGCTTGGCCTTGGGTTTGAGTGATCGACAGAACATGCTGCTCACTCTTTCTTCACGAAGACTCATGCAGAGACTGCTGGACTGGAGAAATCCCTACCGTCCTTCTGTTGCCTACCTGCACACAAGTCAGTAGTGTTTTCTCGCTCCCCTCATACCAGACCAGGGGCCGCTCTGTTGAGGCATGCTGTCTTTTGGTGAAAACTCGATATCAACGTTTTTTCCTCTGTATTTGTCCTGTTTCGCTAGGGGTTCTAAACATTGCTCACCCCGAGTTACAGACAAATACTTAAGATTTCCCCCTTCTTCCGACCTGATTGCCGAGGCATCGAGAAGAATTCCGCTGACCCATCCTCCTGTGCAGCTACACAAGAAGCGGTTCTTGAGGCAGTACATCCCTGTGTGTTCAGGACTGGAGACTTTCCAGCTTTCCTTGCAAGCACAGGCTTTCTCGCTGAGCGGCAACGGATATAGCTGGATATCCTTTGAAGTCCTCTGCAACACTGTCCCAGGAACTGGATCCGTCTTCGCTGGTGGTGTCGTTGTCGAACTTCTTCCCGGTCAGAGTCGCTATTCAAGTCTGGATTTCTCTCCTTCTCCGCCGAGGGCTGCTTCTCTCCCTTTCAGTTTTGAAGAATGTAGGCCCTGCGACCTAGTCTTCTATCTGAAGTAGCCTTCGTCTCCTTAGTCGAGAGTTAGCTACGGATGAGAAGCTTCTTCAGTCATGCTGTCCCAGGGAATGTTTCTGGATGGCATGCGACTCTCGTTTAGGGTTCCTGTCCGTGCTCTGCACTCGCCCCTACGAGAGTCGCCGGATAGAGATATGCCCTCTTAGGTCCATCTCTCATCTTACCCCTGGCCTTGGCGTAGAAGATGGAAGAACAGGGTGGGGATCATCCTTCGGATGTCGTAGGTGGACTCCAAATCCATTGGCATCGACTGTCGGGTTCGAGTCCTTCTTGTTCCTCCTCCTTGGACTTTGTATTGATGATCCAGATCATTCGTTACTCTGTCCTATTGGGAGCTGTGGTACTTTCCGAAAGGTTTGACATTTCTAACCTGGATGTCGTCAACGTTTTCGCCAGTACTGTCTCTCCCAAGGAAGAAGTGTCTAAGGACACATCTTCCTCCTGACTTCGTGAAGCGATCAAGGAGGTACTTGGCAGCTGATGACGACGATACCGTACCTTTCACCCAAGAGCTCACAAAGTCGATGGCTTGGTCCATCCCTCGCATTCCGGAAGAATATGTCGGTACCACAGGAGCTGAAGGTGGGCGTGTGGTCCCAACAGACTACCTTCACCTCCTTCTACCTCCAGGATGTTGCACACAAGTCCTGGACACTTTTTCCTTGGGTCCTGTGGTGGCTGCTCAACAAGTTGTGTAGCTTATCCAGCTCCCCTAACGGGACAGGATTGCATCTCGCCTATGTTGTACGGCTGTGATGGGGAGAATGGAGGTTGAGTGACTGGCCTCTCTTCTTTCTCCCCATCCTGGCTCTCTTCCCACGGGCAGGAGCGGACATGCTGTTACAAGCTGGACCGGGCGATCGAGGCAGATAAGCACATAACAGGAGCTCCCGTTCTATTTCCGTTCAGGTTAATAGAAGCAACCCCACTCCTTCCTCTTGCAAGGGAGGAAGGAGACCATGACTATGAGACAACCCAATGCTTGTATTTGCCTTTATTGTCATCCGACGTCAAATTCTTCCTAGCCTACTTTGCATGAACTGACGTTTCCCTCTTTCATGCAAAAGGGGACCCAGAAGTCTGACAACTGATCCTGCGTTTCTTACAACCCGATCTTTTGTCAGAGGTAGTTTTTCCCTTCCTCGCTCTCACGACCAGGAAGGGAAGACAAGGTGGTGAACTCCAGTCAGTTCAGAGAGACTTTCTCAGATTCCTCCTCCAATCAGTGAGTCTCCTAATGTAAAGGACTGAGGGTTTGTATATTGTGTCGGAACAAATAATTTTAAAGTAAATTGTATTTTTCTTAACTATACAAACCCGAGGTCCTTTACAATTGTGCCCACGTCATTCCGCCCCTCAATCTGTACTTGGGCCGAAAGGCAAACTGGAATGTTTACATCCGGGCAGGCGGGTATCCCCGCCTACCTGGAGGTAGTTACTGCCTAACCACCTTGTTCAAGAGTTTAACGGCCGTTTCCAGCCTACGCCTGAAAGTATCTCCTAATGTAAAGGACCTCGGGTTTGTATAGTTAGGAAAAATACAATTTACTTTAAAAATTGTTATTTTAATTTTATTATTACTGCTGCTGCTGTTCACAGAAGTCTCTTTTTTATTTTAAACAGCTGTTCTGTTTTCCTGTTATTCTTTAGTTAGCAGATTTAGCAGTTCATTAATGTTCTGATTGGGACGAAGTCAATTAACCTTTACTGTGCTTTGCAGTCACTTCTTTGTTTTCTTTTATGCTCATATCAGTTGTAGTAATCACATGTTATGTGATTTGCTTGTATATCCTTCAAGTTTTTTTGCAGTATAATTTTCCTTATATGAAGTAATCCAGAGTTAGTTGTAGTGTGTTCTCAGCTTGGTACTTAAATTTTACATCCTAAATGTATATGTATTGCAAGCAAGACTTTTTTAAGTACTTAGAGCTTCTAGAATTTTGTGATAGAATTATGACATAGTATTTTATTTTGAGGTCTAGCCCTCATAAATTGATCACAATGGTTTCACTAGAGCATTGATACCTGTCACAGGCATTGCAATAATCTCATGTCTACAAGAGAGAGAGAGAGAGAGAGAGAGAGAGAGAGAGAGAGAGAGAGAGAGAGAGAGAGAGAGAGAGAAAGAACCCTGAGAGAGAGAGAGAGACATGCATTTATTACATAATGTCTTTAGGAGAGAGAGAGAGAGAGAGAGAGAGAGAGAGAGAGAGAGAGAGAGAGAGAGATTTTATTACATAATGTCTTTAGGAGTCAGGTTATAGCCCAGATGTACCTTGTTAAATATATATATACTAGTCCCTGTACCAATGGCAACTGTACAGTAGTAGTAGTAGAAAGCATTATAAACATTTCCCAACAGCTCAGTAAGGACTTATTCTCTGCTTTGATATATCTTTTAAACCTCGCTGTTTCAGCTTTGTCCACCTCTTTGTAAGTCTACTGATTCAGTTTGTAACCTCTACCTCCAGAATGGAATTGAGCGTATAGAAAGTCTTGAGGAAATTTGCATAATGATTTGCTTCCCTTCAAAGAGAAGGGTTCATTCTTCCACTTCTCTTGGAAAGCCTATTATAGTCTTTACAGGCACTGAGATACATGCTGGATCACACTAGTCTCTTCATCCTTCAGCATTTTAAGTAAGGATAGAACATAGAACTTAGGCCACAGGCCAAGCACTGTGACCTAAAGAAATTATTCAACACTGAAACAAATTGACAGTAAAAGGTTGAAAGGTGTAACAGGAGGAAAACTGTCACAGTTGCACTATGAATCAGTTGTTAGGAGAGGGTGGAAAGTAAGATAGAAAAAGAGAATATGAACAGAGGTACAGTAAAAGAAATGAAAGAGGTTGCGATAGGAGCAGAGAGGGACGAGCCCCAAAAGAACCTTAAGTAATGCATTTTTAAAAATGGGAGCCAACACATCCTTGTAAGAGGGTGGTATTTTGAAAATTGCTCCTTTAGCTGGACTGTAGGAGGCAAAATGGTGTGTGTAGTACTCAGCATTATTGCCTCTTCATGAGAATAGTGTGCCTCTGAAATCTGATGTGCATGTGACATTTTCTTGATATTTTGATATATGAAGGATCATTCAACCCAACATTGGTTTCATTTTTAGTTATTGTGGTAGGCTACAAATTAGAGTAAATTTCTTATTCAGTGTACTCCAATATAAAGGACTCCCACTGTAGTAATCAAAGATTTGAGATGTAAACTATTCAAGTTCATGGAAAAAGTCACTTATCTTGCCAGGCCTGATAAGAAATATTAAACTCTTACAGATGGAATGTATTTGTCTTATTGGTCTCTCTAATGCTTGTTACATAAGGGAGAAGTCCTCACATTATGCCTTGGCATTGGGGACCTCTATATATTCTAGGCACAATTGCTAGAGCTTGATAACATCCCTCCTCTGAAGGTCACAACAGTTCTTTTTATCTGTGGGAAAAAGTTCCTCAAGTCATGCCAAAGTGGGTGAGAAAAAGAGGACTTGTGTGCAGGCACTTGTCTGCTTATGGTACTTATAGTTCTTTTGAGTTATAGGACAAAGCCTTCCAAAATGTCACTAAGCCAGTGATTAGATAAGGAACTTGCTGGCATGTGATTTTATTAGTATCCTACAAACACCTGCTGAAATGTAATGGCATTGCAGAGCTGAAGGTCTGTAGTTTTAATTATCAGCCATTGGGAGGGAAATAAGGGCCTTGCACATGTTTGTTTGTGTGGAAAGTACTGAAATTTAAGAGTTAAAAATCAATTTGAGGACTTTGTGCATTTGCAGAATTGTCCATCAAGCCAAGGATGATACCATTTAGGTAGCAGTGCTGTTAATGCACCTCATTTGGTGTACTGTAGTCATTAAAAAGTTGTTTGCAGTGTCTCGTCAGCATCTGGCTGCACCCATTTTTTAACCTTTACTATACCTCTGTTCTTATTCCCTGTCTTCTATCTTGCTGTCGAACCACTCCATCTCCCTCTTTTCACCTGAAAGTGCTCCAATGCTTGGCTTTATAGCCAAATTTAAATAAATCAATTGACCAATTTTTTTCATATAAGTAACTTGTCAAGTAATTACATAGCTATAGGTTTTCTAACTTAGCCTAAATTCAGAAATTGTGACAGTGCTTCTATTGTTTTTGTGTAAGTGACAAGCGTCCCAAATCCACTTTGGTGAACAAGAGGAACTAAACATAGCAGAGAGCTTCAATTTGTTTTTTACAAACCAGCTAACATTGGGTGTTTTTGCAGCCTTTTTATTGTTTTTTGGGTGTATTTTCAGAATTTGAAATGAAGTATTCCTGAATTTTTTGTGGCCTTTAATCGTTAGTTATCTTGTTAGCTTTTAGTTAACATTATTTCTAGCTTTTTTTGGAAAAACTAGCATTCGATGTTGTAGCGGTGGATGTATGACTAGGTTAACTAAGTCGTCATACTACTCTCATTCTAAATGTGTTAAATGTAAGGGGCAGGAGTGTAATAGGGAGAATGCTTGTATAGAATGCCAGGGCTGGGGTGACAAGAAATGGAAGGTATTAAAGTCTCACTTAGACAAGTTTAAGAGGGAGAAACAGAGGAAGGCAGCCTGTAAAGCCAGAAATAGGGCTAATTTAGAATCTACCCCTTTACCTAGGCTAGTAGATGATAGTGCTATTCCTTCATCACTGGTTCCTGCTATTTCTCATATCCCTAGCCCTCCTACTACTTTACCACATACTCTGGTGCTTGGTTCCTTTCCAAACTCGATCCCACTGCCAGCCTCAAATCTAGGGTCGGCCAGAAAATTTATTTAGTGGTAAATACGGTGGCGGAATTAGGGGTATCCCTAAAAGTCATGATGGACAAAGTGTCAACTGGTGTACATAGATGAAGGTTCCTGTCCCACTCCCCTGCACCTGGGAGAAGACATACTGGAGGTCCAAGGGAGGCTGGTGGGATTTGCTCACGGGTAGTTGCCTCCTCATCGAGCCTGTTGCCCGATCCCAGGCTTTGACAGACAGCCTTTGGAGAGGTGTGTCAGTGAGTGCTTATCAACTCTTGTCAGATTTGGAAGGTTCCAGCCTTGACGAGAGGCACTGGTGGTGCTACCCAGCTTCGTCTGGCCCGCTTAAGAGGCACAGAGATGATGTGGGCTGCTCTCCTCTCCTGGTCAAGAGGTACAAGGAGGCCTGTCGTAGCCCTCAACCCTCCTTCAGCTTTGCTGATCTGCCATCTGCCTCTACTTTGGCTTGACCTCCTTTGTCTGCTTGGGACAGCCAGGAGTCATTTTCTCCTTATGTTGAACACCCATTTTTGGTTCCCAAGTGCCCAAACGATCTGCTCAGGTGCCCGCTGTCCTCTTTGAAGCACCTCTCAACCTCCGAGTTCCCATCGCCACCAGGGTGCTCAGCGCCCGCTGCCAAACACCAGACACCAGCTCCCGGAGCGTGTGGCACCAGCTCCTGCACCTAGTGCCAGCTCTTTTCTCAGTGCCACCTTTTTGGGTGTCTGCAAAGTGCACACTTGTTTGGGAAGATCCATCGTTAGCACCGATCAAGCATCTATTTTGCGGAGATTATGGGTGTTTCGCTGAAAGCCCCCACGACCCCAAGACCTCCAAGAATACATCTGTGTTGCTTGTCTCTTCAGATGAGAAGGACTTTGACATGGACCCACACCTCATCGGCAAATGCTGCCTTGCTTAAGTTTTTCCTGGCCAGCTTTCCTGACTTCTTCACACCTTCCTGCCCCGGTCTCACTGGCTTCAACGACCTTTCTTATGGGGAACCAGCCAGACAACAGTGCTCAGCTCCCTGTTGGTGCTTTCCTCCTCCTTTGAGGAAGACACTTAAAGAGGTGGATGATTGGCTTTCTGCTAAGAGGAGCAGGGTAAAGCCACCTTCACTTTTCCTCCCTCTAGAATGATTCATAGAGATACCTTTAACTGTTATGTTACTGGAGAAGCTCCTTCGGGAGTCGCCCAGCCTCCTCCCAAGGGAACTTCTCTGGACTGATTGATTTGTCTCATTGTTCAGCTTTTGCGTCGGTGAAAATTATGTTTTGTTCCTATACGATATACAAACCATCGGTCCTTTACATTAGGAATTACTTACAGCACAGCTGGAAATGGTCGTTGAACTTTCAAACAGGGTGGTTAGGCAGTTAACTACCGTCCGGTAGGTGGGAGTCCTGCCTGCCCGGATGTAAACATCCCAATTTGCTTTCAGCTGTCGTGCAGTTCAGACGTGCGTTCTTCCCTCTCTGCCCTGACTGTCGTTGAGCTGTTTTTACTGGTGGGATCTTTCTTTTTCCATGTGTATTTGTTTGTTTGTGTGTTTGAAGTATGCAAGCTCATGCAAGCTCACGAAAGTAAGCCTCGTAAGCCCTCCTTCCCCCCAGCGTGTATGTCCTGTGGTTGGCAGGAAGAAGTGTAGTAGCTTCCGTTCAAATGTTGATGTTGATCCGCACACCCTTTGCTTCTCTTGCAGGGGGTGTGTGTGTACTCGAAGTTCTACCTGTATTGAATTTTGCTCCTGATTGGCTGAGCAGTTGGCGAAGTTTGAAGGGAGGGAACAGTACCAGAGGGTTATACGCCCCCGATGACTTCCTTGGTGGCTAACCCTTTGTCCTCGTTTCTTTCTCCCGGCAAACTTCCCTTTTGGCTGCCTCTTCTTGATAGAGGGCTCCCTTTGTCGTCTTCGCCACTTTGTTGGGTGTGGGATGAAGGTGGGGGGGGACAATCAGGACGACCTCCTTTCGGGGTCTCTCCTTGCCCCTGGGGGTGAGGGGAGAAATTTTTCCCCTGGAGCGAGAGGAGGCTTCTTCTACTAAACCGACTTATTGTTTCAGCATGGTGGTTGCTCTCCATGCTGAGCAGGCGACTGACGAAGAAGCAGGCTGGCGTTCACTGGGTCTGTGTGACATGCCATCATTGCAGGGTCTCTTGTCAAGCCTGGTGGCAGCTCTTGTGGTGACTCACGCTGCTGCCACCTCTACCACCAGCACTTTGGCGATGACAGCCTTCGCCAAGATCCTGGTAACCGTCTCGTCTCACCTGGGTAACCAGGTGACTGCCATACCAGCATCCCAGCACGCAGTGCCTCTGTCTCTAGGCTTCACCGTGGCCCCACTGTCTCAGACTGGACCCTCAATGATGGTGACCTCCAATGTGCCCCATTTGATAGTTCCCGGCCCAGCTGCTCCTGGCTTCACTGGCTCCCGGGCTGTCCTGGCTGCTCCACCTGCCTCGCCATCCTGGTCGCCCAGTCGCTGCTCCTGGCTTCTCTGGCTCCCAGGCTGTCCTGGCTGCCCCAGTCACCGCCTCCTATACACGATGTTCCTGCTGCCTGGGTCACTCTCGTTACCCTGGCCACCCCAGCTGCTCTTGTGATGTCTGCTGCTCCCTCTTGGATGGGGGACTTGACCGCCATCCCGAAGAAGATGATGAAAGAGAAGACGAAGAAGAAGTCAAAGAGGTCTTGGAAAGTGTCATGATCTTTGTCTTCGTCTGCTACCTCCTCCCCTTCTTTCAAGGCTCATTGGTCGGAGAAGAAGAAGGCTGTCTCTCCCCCCCCCCACCAAGAAATCCCAACCTGGGACTTCTAAGGGGCTGCCTCCCTCCACAGGGGAAGCAGTGGGAATTATCGTAACTCGAGCATTACCTGAGTATTTTAATAGTTTTATCACAAAAAGTGCATTTAGTCATGAAAATGAGATGAAAATACAGTATTTAGTGAATATTTCTCAGTGAAAAAATACCGCGAATTGGCGAATTTTCCTCAAATAATTGGTAGATACATTCCAAAGAGAAATCCGTGAATACGTGAGTCCGCGAATCGTGAGAACGTGAATCCGGGGTTTACTGTAATGCATTTCCGAGCTTCTCTATTTTCTTTTCAGGACTGTAGAAATAAACTCCATTCCTTCCCCTAGCAAGGGAGGAAGGAGATCATGACAAGACAAGCCCAATACTGGTATTTGCCTTTACTGTCGCTGACTTTTGGGAAAATTCATTCTAGTTTATTTTTTGTATGAAATGAAGTACTGTATTCTCATTCATACAAAAAGACCCAGAAGTCTGACAATTGATCTTGTGTTTCCTACTTAAAAGGCCTAGAAGTCTGACAATTGATCTCATGTTTCATACAACCTGATCAATTTGTTCGAATTAGGGTTCCCTTCCTTGTTCTGTCGACAGTGTCAGAAGGGAACCCCAAGTGTGGCGAACTCCATTCAGTTCTAGAGACTCCTCAGGTTCCTCCCCCTCCAACCAGTGAGTTTTCCTAATGTAAAGGGACCGATGGTGTACATCGTGTAGGAACAAATCACAATTTTGTAAAAGTAAATTTTATTTTTCCTAACTATACAAACCTGAGGTCCTTTACATTACATTTTCATGCCCACCTCATGCCACCCTCAATCTGACACCTGGGCCAAAAGGCAAATGGGAATGTTTACATCCGGCAGGCGGATTCCCACCTACTGGGTTCTAGTAGTTAACTGCCTAACTACTTTGTTCGAAAGTTCAACAGCCGTTTCCAGCTGCTCTGTAAGTAATTCCAAATGTAAAGGACCTTTCAGAAGGCATATATGCTCGGTCCTTTTGCCCTTTGGGGATAGTCCCTCTTGGGCTCCAGGCTGAAAGGAATGCCATGAACCCTTTCACCAGTGGTTCCTTTTCCCAAGCACTTGATCATCTTCAGAACTCCTGGCACCAGCTTTAGGGTGCCTGGCGCCAATTCTGAGCACCTGACTCTGCTCTAGAGTGCTCAGCTCTTTCTAGCCATACTAGGCCACCACCGCTGAACGCCTAGTTATTTTTCAAAAGATTTTTTAGAGCATTGTGTTTGATTGCAGGAGAAGTTGTTACTCCTGGTTGGATTCATTAAGGCAGGGACAGGTTTTGTAGGTGGTCATTTCTTTGTAACCTTGACCAACAAGAAAAATCAAGATTAAAAATTAGTACTAGAAAGAAAAATACCCAGAAAGAAAATAAAAAGAACTAGAATATGAGGTAGGAGCATTTTAGAAGAAAACTGGCAGCACAGAGTAAGCAGTTATAAAATCCTCTCTTTTGAGAATAATAGCCTGCCTGACAACTGAAAATAATGGGTCTGGGAATCATTACTTATTATTAAATATAAAAAAAAAGACTTGTATTAATACCCAAAACTAAAAATTAAAGGGTTTATTAATATTTATCATGTTAATTTTTTATGATTGTGTTCAGTGTAAACCAAAGCTTTGAAAGGCTATATCTCAAAATATAAGTTATTTACCTTTAAAAACCTACTTCACAATTATTATTTTTTAATTTCAGTAAAATTCTATATACTGTATAACATGAGATCTGTCAAAAAGACATCACAGATATATTTTTGATATCTTAAAGTATATAATTTATTGGGTTTGATAGTGTAGCCGCTGTTCGTACTAAAAGGAGTCACACTCATGGTCCCCAGGGCTCCATAAGATAGACCAACCAAATACAAAGAATTCTTAATTATAGTTGGTCTTGGCCAGAATAGTGCTTATTGGCAAAGTGATAGAATATACAGTTGACCTCAGTATTCCTGAGGGGTATGTATCACAATCCCCTGCAAATAGCTAAAATCTGCGAAAACTTGATGCCCCTCTAAAAACACTTATAACTGCCTATTTTGATAGTTCAAACACCGAAAAACCCATTTAAAAATACTTATACTTGAGTATTTTAATAGTTTTATCTCAAAATATACATTTAGTCATGAAACTATGAAAATGCAGTATTTAATTAATATTTCTTTATGAAAAATATCATGAATAAGTGAATTTTTTGCAAATAATGTATATATACATTCGAACAGAAAAATCTGGGATTTTCAGGTGAAGCCATGAATCCGAACCGCGAATGCACCTTCACAAACCCACTCAAAGGACTCAGGACAGTAGGGCTTTATCTCCTGTCCTACAATGATTACCTAGGCTTTACGTCTTAACTGCACAGATGTGACAACAGCATAAGTCGGTGCCACTTCCATTACACTCTGGGCAGTCCAAGAGTTCACTAATCCCCAGGATGTGCTCCAGAAATAGTGCTTGACTATGCATTTTTTCACCCACTTTACAAATCAAGCTGAGTACATAGTTTTAAGACCCAGTGAAAAGTTTTAAGTTTTAAGACCCAGTGAAAAGTTTTAAGTTTTAAGACCCAGTGAAAAGTTTTAGCTTTCTTAAAATTTTCAGGGGCAAGCTTATACTGTATTGTTTAAATTGGGAGCTAGTAAGCCTCTTGGCAAGGCGGAAAGTTAGGAGTTGATTGCTAGGCTACGTTGTAATTGCTGTGCTGTTTTTTGTTCCTCCCAGAGCTCTTAACTGATAACAATTGAGATCATGTTGGACAATAAAACCTCAAATCAGAATCTAGTATGGCACCAATATCTGTCCCTGAGAAGGATACTGATATCCCGTGGTGAGACATTTTACGGTGTGCATCCTTCCACCAGATGGAAAATACCTCATTAACCCTTAAACGCCGGCTGGACGTATCGTACGTCGACTAAAATTGTCTGTCGGGTGCCGAGTGGACGCACCGTCAAATAACGACTACAAAAATTTCAACCTTTGGTCAACTTTGACTCGACTGAAAATGGTCGAAAAACGCAATTGTAAGCTAAAACTCTTACATTCTAGTAATATTCAATCATTTACCTTCATTTTGCAACAAATTGGAAGTCTCTAGCACAATATTTCGATTTATGGTAAATTTTTGAAAAAAAACTTTTTCCTTATGTCTTTTTCCTGTAACTCTTGAAAATTTCAGAAATTTTTTCGTCATTTTGTCATAATTTTTGCACCGTTTTATATTAGCCGTTACATAAAGTTTTATATATGAAAATTTGCACAATTTCATGTAAAATACAACAAAAACAACACATGGTCGTAGCTTTATCAGTTTTGAAATATTTTCATATAAATCACGATGTGTTGTGTTTTCAACCTTCGTCAACTTTGACTCGACCGAAATGGTTGAAAAAGCAATTGTAAGCTAAAACTCTTACAGTCTAGTAATATTCAATCAATTACCTTCATTTTGTAACAAACGGAAAGTCTCTAGCACAATATTTCGATTTATGGTGAATTTTTGAAAAAACTTTTTTACGCCCACTCATTACTTAATTCATGCATCATTTTGTGATAATATTTTCTGTGTTGCTTTTTGATCATTTTACAATTTGTTATATACCAAAATCATCGCAATTTAGTGTACAATACAAAGAAAAAAAAATAACTCATTAGCTTTAACCGCTTTGCTCACAGCACGATTTGTATACAATTATATATGAAATTTTTTTGTGCTGTCATATATTTCAATATTTATATATGATATTCAATATTTATATATGATAATGATATTTTTTCTCATTTCTGATGGTTGCATACTAAACTTCAGGCAATAACAAAAAAAAGGAGCCTAAAATGAACTCTTAATCTTAAAAACTAAGCGTGCTGTGACTTTTTGAAAAAACCTTTTTTCCGCTTTGGCGCTAACTCCCGAACGCCGCTGGCATACGGCAGACACTTTTGTAAATAGAGGCTCGACGTTTAAGGGTTAATGAAAGGAAAACTGATTGAGGTTGAGCATATAGAATTTTGGGACAGAGTGGCCTTTCCCAATACTGAATGGCACTTGGACCCTCCTTCAGCAGGAATTCAGAAACTGTTGCAGGTGACAGTTATCTTGCCTAATAATATAGCAATGAAAGCCAAATAGAAGCAACCATAGTAATGAAAGCCATAAAAGCAACTTTTCTCCAGTTTAATGGAAAACATAGTACAACACTCTTATACAAGTAACTTACCCAGTAATTACTTAGCTAAGAGTTTCTAACTCGATGGCAGCTTCAATTTTTGAAATTCGTGGTAGTGATAGTCTTTTGTTTATATAGGTGCCTAACCCCACCCAATTTCAGGGTGAGAGAGAGAGAAACAACTAAGCTAAGAGCTTCACTTTTGTTTCTGCCAGCTTAACAGCAACACAGTGTTAAGAAAGCAGCTCGATTTTGGTTTTCGCAAAACATTCTTACCTTTGGTGATGTATTTTCGTGGCCTTCGGATTTGTATTGTTTAACCGACATTTTTTTTCCTGATTTTGACTATTGTTCTCATAGGAGATTTACTTATTTTTTAACTGTTAGCTAGTAACTATGTCAGATTCTAGTGCATCAAGTATTAGGTATTGTAGCAGAGGTTGCAGTACTCTTTATGACCAAGGCATGTTACGATTCACTCACTTTATGTACTGGCATGCAGAGGACACATTTGTTCAATTGACTTGACTTGTGAAGAATGCTGTGAATGGGGCAAAAGAAAGTGGAAGACTTTAGTTTCTCACTTATCCAAGTTAGAAAGGGATTGTAAGAGAAAAGCAGCTGCTAGAACTGAGGTTAAAATTAGCAACTCTAGACGTGACTCAGGAATCTAGTGAGGTTCATATTCCTTCTCCCTTCTCCTACTAAAGTGATTCCTCCTACTTCCAGCCATCCTCCTGCACCACTGATCTCCGCCTCTGGTTCCCGCCCCTGACCCAGATCGCTATGCCAGTCTCATATCAAAATTTGATGCGAAAGTTTGATTTTTCTTGCTAACACAGTGGCACAATTGGGTGATTCGATGTGTGTCCTCATGGACAAATTCAGTGCAAAGTGATGTGTTTGTGGAGCCATACTCCCCAGGCCCAGGAGGAGGCATATTGTGGCCCAAGGGAGGTCGGTGGGTCTCTTTACGGGTAGTCGCCCTCAGTCGCACCTATGTAGTCCTGGGTGTTGACCATAGGCAGCCGCTGGAAAGGCGTGCCTAGTGTGCATCATCTCTCGTCTAGTTCGGGGGATTCTAGCCCTTCTCACGGGTGCCAGTGAAGATCCTCGGATGAATCTTGCCCGTTGGAAAGGTGCGTGCCTCTCAGGGACCAGTCCCCTCAGTCGTACGGCAAGAGGTTCAGGGAACGATCTGGTAGTCTGCAGCCTTTGTGCAGCAAATGGGACAGTCCTGAACGTTTTCTCAGCCAGTAGCTCCCAGACCATCGTCAGTGTCCAGCAAAAGGACTAGTTCTTCAGCCAATCGGGAAACTTCTCGTGATAGTTCATGTTCATCTTTCGAGTGCCCATCTGGAATCAAGGACACCCTTTGGCAGCCGAAAGTGCTCTTCGTGGCCGAAAGTGCCCATTGACAGCCTACTGCCCAGTAGCGACTGAGTGTTCACTAGTAGCTGAGCACCCAGAAGAGAAGAAGTGCCCAATAGTGCGCACACACTGCTTGGCACCTGAGAACCCTTTGGCATCAACTCACTCTCCCATGGTTGAGCGCCTGGATTGTTTGACGCCCGCTCCTGTTTTGCTGACTTCTCCATCGAAACACCTGTTTTCTTTACCTCCTCATTCGACTTCTGCGTCGTCAACTCCCAGTTTGAACCCTTCCTGGCACCGCTGCAGAAGTAGTTAAGACAATATTTTGGGATTCTTGAGTCGACTTCTTCCTCAGTAGTACCTGAAGATCCTCACTGTCCCCGGTCTCATCGGAAGAGGAAGATTTAGGACAGGACTCACCCCGTCAGCTTGTGCTGCCTTACTGAATTATAATTTTCCAGATTTCTTTGCTCTTGCAGCCCCTTCTTCTCTGGCTTCTCATTTATGATGAGTGACATACCCAGGGATTTGTCTAGACTTCCTAAAGTGGTTTTATCTTCTTCTTCTAAGAAGGCTTTGGGAGAAGTGGATCTCTGGCTTTCAGAGAAAAGACACCAGGGCAAGGCATGCTTTAGTATTCCACCCTACCGTCTTTCAGCCAGGAGATATAGGCCTTATGTGACCGGAGAGGCCTCCCCCTTGAGAGCACCTGCCTCCTCCCAGGGGGACTTCTCTGGTCTTGTTGATTCAGCCTGTAGGTCGGCTTTTGCTTCGGCAAAGACTGTGTTCTCTGCATTGGAGATTGACCATCTACTCAACAACATTGTCAAAGTGTTTGAAGTTTTTAGTTTTCTGGATTGGTCCATTGGGGCCTTGGCAAAGATCAGAGATTTGGATCTCCCTCAGGATATTGCCGCTGATTGGAGGAGTGTTTTTTTCTTGCGCTGATAAAGCGGTCAGAGACGGTTCTTTGGAGATTCCTTCTGTTTATGCTATGGGGATTTTGAAAAAGAGGGAACTCTGGATTTCGTTTGTATCGAAGGGCATCACTCCTTTGCATAAATCAGCTCTTCTCTTCTCGCCCTGGATAGTACGTTCTTTTCCCTTTCAAGCAACAGTGGAAGAAGTGGCTTCACCTTCATAAGAAGTCAACACAGGACCTTCTCTCTCAATCTACAAGGCATCCAAGAGAGTGGAACGCCTTCCCTTTCAAGTCATCTTCTCTTCAGCCTCAACCCTTTTCGAGAAACCGGTAGGCAAAGATCGCAGTCAAGACTGCAAAGGTCTTTTTTTACGTTTCGCTGCATGCAGTGCCAAGAGACCCTCCACCAAACCTACAACCCACAAGTGAGTTGTCAGTCCTTCATGCATCTGTGGCTGCAGACTCAACTTTTTTGGGAAAGTTGAGAATGAAGGGGGCAGATCAGTGGGCTTATAGAAGTGTTAACGGAGGATATTCTATTCCCTTCAAAGAGAAGCCTCCCTTATCCAGCTCTCCCATCAAATTGGCGGCTTACTCTGTAGGATCAATGAAGTATTTAGCCTCTCAGAAGAAGTGTTATCTCTCCTCAAGAAGAAGGTGATAGAAGTGGTGGAGAATATTGAGTCCAAGGGCTTTTACAATAGGCTTTTGTAGTACTAAAAGCTATGGGAGGATGGAGACCAGTACTCGATGTGAGCGTGCTGAACTTTTACGTAATGAAAGCAAAGTTTCATGTGGAAACAGTTCAGTCTGTCCTGTCACCCATTTGTTGAGGGGACTGGATGATATCTCTCGATATGAGAAATGCTTACTTCCACATTCCCATTCAGCAAGACTCAAGGAAATATCTGAGATTTGTTTTGGGAATCAAGTATTCCAATCAAGTATTCCAGTTTCAAGTGCTGTGTTTGGCCTGTCTACAGCACCACAGGTGTTCACCAGAGTTCTTGCCCCATTAGCCAGTTGGCTTCATTTACTGGGAGTGAATATTTCCCAAACCTGGACGATTGGTTGATTCGCCTGCCCATGAGGGAGAGGTGCATGAAGGACCTTCAAAGGACTTTGCTTTTAACACAGGATCTAGGTTTGCTGTTGAACCTTCAAAAATCCCAACTGACTCCTTAACAGATTCTATATTTGGGATGAAGATCGACTTTTAAGAATTTTCAGGCTTCTCCATCCCCAAAAGAATAGAAGCCTGTCTGAAGAAAGTCAATCTTTACTTTCCCTACAGAAGTGTTCAGCCATTCAGTGGATGAGTCTCCTGGGCACTCTGTCATCGATCAAACAGTTTGTGAGATTGGGAAGGCTGCATATGAGGCCTCTGCAATTCTTTTAAGAGTCAGTTGGGATCACAAGATAAATCAAGACTTGTGCATTTTCCCAACAACTCAAGGGATAAAGGACCTGCATTGGTGGAACTCTGCAAGCAGACTTATCTCGGAGGGAAAGTCTCTTTCCATAATGAACCCTGACCTAGACTTCTCTGATGCCGCCAGACCTAGGTTGGGGAGCTCTCCTGGAGGGAAAAGAATTTTCAGGAGTTTGGTCTCAACAGGAGAAAAATCTTCACATCAACATCAAGGAACTAAAAGCAATCCATTTGGGACTGTAACACTTTGCAAGAGAAGTACGCATGAACAAAGTAGTTGTCATTCATGACAACACAACCACCTTAGCTTATATAAGACTCCAGGGGGGGGGGAAATCACTCATTCTCCTTTGTGAGACAGCCAGAGTCTTCTACTTTGGGCAAATCAGAACTGGACTCAGCTGTTAACGCGTTTCATTTAGGGGATGTGCAATGTCTTGGCGGGCAAACTGTCATCCCAAGCAAATTCTCCCGACCAAGTGGATCCTGGACCGTCGGGTTTTCCACCTGTGGAAGTTGTGGGAGAACCAATGGTGGATTTGTTTTATGAAGTGCCAGAAACCACCATCTCCCCTGATCTGCTCACCCCTTTTCGGGACCCTCAAGCCTTCTTTAGCGACTGATGCGATGATGCAAAATTGGTCAGACCTAGACGTGTGCCTTCCCTCCATTCGGGATGGTGAGGGAGGTACTGAAGAAGCTCCAGCCACATCAAAGCACCAGGATGACATTGATAGCTCCCTTCTGGCCAAGAAAAGAATGATTCCTGGAGCGTCTCGAGCTGCTAGTAGACTTCCCACGCCTTCTTCCAGCAACCCCAAGTCTACTTAGACAACCCCATTGCAGGAAATTTTATCAGGACACATCCACTCTGACCCCGACAGGGTTTTGACTGTCTGCAGACTCTGCAAGCAAAAAGGCTTTTCAAGAGCTGTGGCAGAAGCTATTTCTAAATGTAGATGACATTTTACTAACAAAGTCTACCAGGCAAAGTGGGCAGTGTTTAGACTTTGGAGTAAGAAGAATAACATCTCTTCTTCTGAAACCAATATAACTCAAGTGGCAGACTTTCTTTCTTTACTTGAGATCCACCAGGTACCTTTCTTCATCTACGATAATAGGATATAGAGCTTTGCTTAGCTCAGTCTTAAGACACAGAGGTTTAGACATTTCTTCCAACCAGGATCTCTCAGATCTTATTAAGTCAATTGACACGACCAAGGTCAACAAGGAGGAGGTATGCCCTTGTTCATTAGACGTAGTGCTCAAGTGGCTGTCTTACTCATAATTCGAACCCCTGAGTTCTTACTCATGATTCGAACCCCTGAGTTTATCATCATTGAGGGATCTTACAAAGAAGACTATTTTTCTGGTTGCTCTAGCCACTTTGAAAAGAGTGAGTGAACTTCATACTATAGACAGAAGGATGGATTTTGAGAATCCTTCACAACCATGGCCTCGTTCTTTTGCTATTAAAGGTTTATTGAACATCCTCGGTCCAGAGGAAAGAGGAGAGAAGTCTGTGCCTAGTAAGAGTGCTTAAATATTACATCAAGAGGACAGAGAAGATTAGAGGCCAAGTAAGGAATCTGTGGTGTTCTGTTGAGAACCCTTCCAGGATTATGTCTAAAAACGCCTATCTTTTTTCGTAAGAGACCTGATTCTCGAAGTGCACGCTCAAAGTGGAGACAATGTTCTGCCAATGCTAAAGGCTAGAGCGCACAACGTGAGAGCAGTGGCTACATCAGTTGTTTTTAAGCACAATCTTTCTCTCACTTGATCTTACAGACTACATTCTGGAAATGTAAGTCTGTTTTTGCTATGCATTATTTGCAAGACATGGAGACGACTTACGAAGACTGCAGTACACTTTTAGACTGTTGTCCGTGGCTGGTGTAGTGTTTGGGAAGGAACAGAGGAAGCAACACTTCTGCTTTTCTATGTCTTGACAAGCTGTTGAGTTCATGGGGGAGCCTGGAGGGTACAAGTACCTAGAGTACCCACCAGTTTTTTCTGTATAGGGTGGTGGTTTTTTCATATCTGCTTTTTGTGTGGTTGTAGGTGACTATTTCTTTGGTTTTGTTTTTTATTGTACAGGTTGGCCATCACTAATCCGGCATCATTGGGACCTAGAGGGTACTGGATTAACCATTTTGCCGGATTAGCCATTTATTAGGCTAGAATACACTAAACAGTAGGTAAGCACCTCATCCTAGAATTAAAATATCCCATAAATCAGTACAAGTTGGTTAATAAAGAAAAGACAATTATCAAATACAGGTAGTGCACGAGTTACGATAATTCAACTTACGATATTTTTGAGTTTACAATGGGGTTAGCAATTAATACCGATACGAAAATATTTAGGAAATATTGTTAGATTTTAAGAGGCGCAGGCAGCTTAGAGACCAACTTTTTTCCTCCATCTGTTTATTCCATCTGCTAGTTAAAAAGGTAAAAGAGAATGATAAAAGTATTGTTAGTAACGTTATACTCTTATGTAAATGCGCATACAGCCATAAACAACTGAACGGGAAACTTGTTTTGCTAATAATCGTCCCGGATAACAACTGTTATGCTTTTATTTCAACCATTGTACAGTTAAACAATTACTGTAGTTATGTTACAAATAACGTTAAGTACTGTACAATAGGGCTGATATATTTTTACACTATACCCTTATTCGCTTTGGAGAAAAGATCGGCAAGGAAATGTACTGCTACAGTAACTTTAAGCTGCAAGTTGTAGCTGAAGCTGAGAAAACAATGTTCAAGCTGCTAATGACTATAAATTATCGTGCATCGCAACATGGATGAAACTCGAATGTAAATAAAATTGAGAGAAATGTATTTTAATCAAAACTACTGGGCTTGAAAGAATACAAATTACTGCTGTTTTCACGCCGATAAAAGATAAATACGTGAATTTTTCAGTTTATGATGAAATCAAGAGAAAATAGCTTAACAGAATCTTGATTTTTTTTACTCAAAACAAACATGCCCCAAAACGCCAGCTGCGATTCCGCGAACGTCACATATTAACGTTTTTAGCTAAATTAAATTTCACAATGAGACTTGTCTCTTAGTTATATTTAGACTTGAAAACATTTCATTATAACGAAAAATGTCCTTTGTCGAAATAAATAAAGTATCTATATTCATTTACACCTACTAGAACCTGCAAGAAAAGCTCTCTGAACCGAAATTAAATGCGCTGAAATAAACACAGTAAAGATTCCCAAAACAAAACATTGATTTTAATTTATAATACAAAAGCAATATGAGAATATACGCAATTGGATACAATGTAGTAAAGCATAACTTTTTAAAAGATCCATGAAAAGATGCACATTCTCATGTTGATGTTTGCATAATACTGTTAATATGTTAATAGAGTTTAGTATAATGTAGGCTAGGCTATTCATATATGTAGCCTGCCTCAATATACCATTTGTAGGCCAAAAGACAATAATAAATGTAAAAATGGAACAGCAAAAGCGTGCCTGTGTTTACAAACACCTCCACTTTGTTGATGCAACACTGCCATTTGTAAATGGAAGTGGCTGGCTCCGAGTTAGCGTATTTTTGCGACTGAAAGGCCGGGAAATTTGAAAATTAGTGCGAAACATTAGAAATTACTCTAGACAAATTTGTGCCAGATTACTGATTGTTCCGGACTACTGATTGCCGGATTAGTGATGGTCAACCTGTACTGTGCCCCTGAGCAGGGGGATATTGTTGTTGGCTTTGTTAATGATCAGAGATTCCTAATTTGCAGAATTCACTTCATACTTCTGTTAGCGTTGGAGTACTCCCACCCCGCAGTCACTCACTCAGAAGAGGTGACGCCTGTACACACCACGAATGCAAGAGGAGATGAGCCCCAACCAAAGACAGTATCTACCTGAGCAGCACTCGCACCAGGTAAGAAACAACAAACATTGCTTCAATGTAAGCCTATTTATTCTGTTCTATTTTCATTATCATTATTATTGTTTAGAGTGCAAGATGTCCATGAATCCCTCCTCCTTCAGTGTGGATTCAGCCAAGTAATTACTGAGTCTTTACTTATATAAAAATGACATTTTTATTATAAAATAAAAAAGTTTTATATATACTTACCCATGTAATTACTAATATCCCTTCTACTCCTTTCGCATGGACTTTAGAGCATAAACTAAAGTGAAGCTTTTGGTTTAGTTGTTTCATTCAATCCTCACCCCTTGCCACGGGCTAAACCTCAGTTCCTCATAAACAAAAGACTCTAGCTACTGCATGTTTCAAAATAGAGGCTGCCCGCGTTCGAGTCTCCGAAACCAGCTAAGTAATTACTGGTTTATTTTATATAAAACTTAATTTTATTATAAAAATGTCACTTTTACAGAACCAATAACCTCTTCACTGTTGAAACAATCAGTCATGTGAAACAGAATTTCAGAATTTTGTGATGACTGGCAAATGAGAGAGTTTGGCAGTAATAAAGAATTTGTTTCCACTATCCCAGTATCTGATAGTGCTACTGAAGGATGAGCAACATTTTAACTCCCCAATTTTGAGAGGAAAAAGCTTGCACTGGACATGTCTACCACTTCAATTTGGGACCCCTACAAGAAAATTTGATGACAGCCATGGCTGAATTTTTATGCTAGGCTCTACCTAAATAAAAAGCTCCCAGTGTCTTCCAGAACATTTTTCACTGTGGACCCTATTGGGAGCACTCTATGACTTTTTGGACTGTTGCATTAAGGCTTGAAAGGAAGCATTCATGGACTTCAACATTTGCTCCCAACGTAACTTCCTATTGCTTTCTTCCCTATCTGTTGGGACCCATTTTGAAGAGTCTGTTGTTGCATAATTCATTGAATGAGCCCAACAACTGAATTGCACAATATATACTGTTCTTGAAAAAGGGGGAATCTGGGAAACAATTTCCTTGTGAGTTTCCTCTTCCTTGGCCTAAGAAAGCTTGTTTGTGAATCAGAGCCTTCAAGCCTACAGTAACTGCTAAAGGGCCTCTGACAACAGAAGAAAGGAAAACAATTGCATCAGCACCCTGTCAAAGCAAACAAGACTTCCTACCAGAGAAAAAAAAAATCAACTCCTGGACTGCATATTAAAGAAGGAAGGGAAGAGGTGGAGCCCATAGGACATGCATGGTCGGGGGGTTGTCTTCTACAATATAACATACAGCATAACATGCAGTGGAGGTCCTCCCTTGGGGGACACAGTATAATTCTTTTGATGGGCTGGGGTAGAGATGGTCTCATCCTTCCTCCTCCAAAATAGTTTTTTCATAGAAAATCAGACCCCCTTTGAAAAGGGGGACCAAAGAGAATGACGACTTTCCCACCTTACATCCAGCAGACTTTTTTTAGGTCTGGGACACTGCTGGCTTTTTTTGTGGCCAGCTGTCACTCGAAGCACTCAAACCATAATAAGGAAGGACTTAGTGGATTATTTGCACAGCTGGACCTGACAATTGGAATGAAGCCTGGGCCTGTTACAGTTTGGGTTCATGGTAGATGAAATCTTGAGATTGTGACTGTAGGATTTAACAGTATGGCTTGTATCAAACCAGGAAAAGGCTTTGTGATTGCCTTCATCTGAGATTGGAAAGATACTCTGTCCATGGACCTGAAGGGGTCTCTGGCAAGCAGGCCAACCTGACTCCACCTGTCGATGAGTGATAATCATATGGATGCCTCCTTGACAGGTTGGGGAGGCCATTGGGAGGACTGTCAGTTAATGAGAAGATGGTCACCTGTTCTGAAGGAGTGTCATACCAACTTCCTGGGGCTATTGGCTGTCTTTCCATCTCAGAAAATTGCAACCTCAAAGGGACTCACATTTTGTTCTGAAACTTAGTCAATATAACTGGAATGTCTTCTATAAAGAGGTTAGGTTCATGCTGAGCTCCTCTCAAGTCAGTAATTGCTAACATGCTTCCACAATCTGAAGTGGACCGGTTTGCTACATACCGGGAACCATCAACTTCCATTGTATAGGCAGTCCTCATGGTTATGTCACAACCTTCCTGAAATATGAGACATATGGCTAAGTAGGAACACCACATTAAAAATTTGCTAAAAATGAGAAATAGAGTGATGGAAACCTTACCTTTAATCCTTTGGCTGTCTGGCTACTTCCCAATTGATTTACCTTTGAGCTTCTGGTGAGGGGTGCATCCATGATCTTGTAGAATTTCCTCCAAAAATGTACACACATTCTTCTTGAGCCACAGCGCTGCAGCAAGACCTAAACGATGTAACCTTGGGAACATCTGCTGTAGCCCAGAACAGAATGACGTAAGCTGAGACTGACGTAACCCAGGGACTGCCTGTATGTGTCTCTGAACCTGGACATTCAGGTAATAGCAAGAGATGCATTCCTACAAGACAGAAACAAATGGAGGACAATATACCTTTTTCTTTCGTTGTCCCAGATTTAGAAAGCTTTGAAAAATCTACTGGCTTTCAGTGGAACCACTTGCCTAGTAGCCCTGAATTAGTCAACTGTTCATTGGTTCCTTATTTCTTCCACAATGGGAAGAAGGATAGATTCCATTGCTGTCTGTTGTTCTATCCCAGACAGGAGAGGAATTGGTCTATGCATCATCCTTTCTGAGCCATGACCTCCACATAGAATTTTAAATCTAGTCTACTGTGAAGATTATTTGCTGAACATTACTAGGTACCTAGTGTATAACTATGGACTTCATCTATCCAACATACCAGTCCGTATGGGAAATGTGGTTAGATTACCTCCACACTGAGAGCCCAGTTGAACCCTGTTTAAACAGTTTCACATTTGATTATCTTTTGAGGTCAAGCGCCTTGATTGTTGAAATCAACAGTCATGGCACACAAGGCAGCATTGGCAGAACCCTTGCCTTTTGGTTTTGGAATTGATTCTAATATAGACATTGTTAATTCCATTCTCCAGTCTTTTACACTGCAGAGGTCAGCTCCTGTAAGGTTTCCCATCACCTGTCCCCTGAATAAGGTTCTTAGACTCCTGTCATCCCCTCAGTTCATGGGCCCAATACAATTACAACTCCTGTGCTGCAAAAGGCAGTCTTTTTGACTGTTTTGGCATCAGGAGCTTGGATTAGTGTACTGGGCTTTAGTAGGCAAGGACATTATTTCACCACTTGTACACCTAGTTATCATTTGTTGTGGTCTCTTGGCCTATCAATGTTGGCCAAGAATGAGGACCTTTTTAAATAAAAAATCCCCTTTTCTGATAAAGGAACTCAGTATTTCATATAAAATATTATGCTTGGTTCAAGCACTTAAGGTTTACCTAGATGTCAGCAAACATGTAAGATGGTCCTATTTTTCTTACACGTTAGCACGAACAAATCACTCTCTCTACATAGGCTGAGAATTATTTTAGTGGCCCTCATTAAAAAGGCAGACTCTCATTCCTTTCCTAAGTTGCTTGACATCCATTGTTAACTTTCTTTGGAAATGTTTCCTTTGAAGAAGTCTTTTGAGTGTACATGATTATTAGAGTCAGTATTTCTGAATTGTTGAAGGCACAATGATCCTGTAGCCAGACCCGACTGATTATATGTTAGTTTTATAAGTTAGTCAATATTTTTTATTTTCTGCAAGTTAGTGAAATGGTATGGGCATTACGAAATGTATAAAAACAACATTTAATTTTTTATAAGACGTTTTTATAGCAAAGCATTCTTTATGTTTAAAAAGTATCTGTTCTTGTTGTGTCGTCATGGGAAGTGACGTCATAGGACAGAAATGGC